>NW_010223310.1:0-6105 GCF_000695765.1 Mesitornis unicolor | reverse complement strand
TAATAATAATATATATTTAATATATCTGTATTTGCCTTTTGCCACTGAATCTCTTACAGTTAATGCACCTTAAGGAGTGAATCCTCCCTGCAAAGGCAGCCCGGGCAGTTGCATACGGTGCCAAGTCCTGCTCTGCTATGGACTCTCAAAGGTTGATACTGAATTTGCAGGGATATATTTTTTTTATTTTTTCCTAATCACTTTTCAGTTTCTTTTATAGTCACTGCAGATCCAAAAGGGAAAGAACGAAAAGAAATAGTTGAGTACCAAAAGGTTTGCATTGGACACGGAGTCCGTGCTGCTCCTGTGTGGCCACCTCTGCACATCTTTTTGTGGTGTCTTTGGGTGAAATTTGTGGATCGTGACCCAAAAATCCCTTGTAACCAGGCAGTCCCTGCATCTCCTCTGTGGGGAAGGGCTCTGAATTGCCGTGCCAGCCCTGTGAGCTCCAAAACCCAGATTACACGGCAGGGCTGTTGGGGTCAGTGCTCGTGCTGTCCCCTGCTGATGTGATGGTGGCACCAGCTGGAGCAGCCACCTGTGCCCAGACCTTGGAGCCAGTTTTGTGATGATCAGGACACCTGGGGCCCAAATTGGGCATGGAGGGGCCTGACGATGCTGCAAACGTGGTGGTGCAGCCCCACAGCACAAGAAGCTGCAAATAAATGAGTGATTTCCAATTTTCAGGAGCAGCAATGGGGCTTGGTGTCAGTAGGTAATCAAAGCACTTACCCTAAATGAGTTTCCTCTGAAAATATGTCAGTATTAGCAGTTTAGGCTGCTGGGGACTTTTCTTGCACTCAACAAGAGGGAGTGAAAGGCATTTGCTGCTGAGTAAATGTGAGCCTGGGCGTAGCGATGCTGTATGAGGGAACGGTTTTACAGCGGGATGAGCCGTGCGTGGGTCGGCTTTGCCACCTCTTGGTTGAGTGTCAAGGTGTAAGTTAACAATGTGCACTTGATTTTTATTTTTTTAATTTTATCTTTATATTTAATTTTATTTTTTGGCTCAGCGGTGGTTTGAGGTTAGCATCTCTCTTTTCCCAGGCTGTTACAACTCGCTGTCCCATTCTTTAGGACGTGACAGATGATGGCAGAGCCTACTGCTTTTTTCATAATATCAATGTGTTCCTCATAACTGTAGAACTATATAAGAAGAAGTTTGTAGGTCCATATGAAAGACTTCTATTTCCTACCCATTGCATAAGAGTCAGACTTGTGTATATGCAATTGATGATTTATTTTCGGGAAGGATGGGAATTCTGTCCCCGTGGTCGCTTCCCTTGAGTAATTGGTTTCATCCTCCGTATTTCCTGTGTTTTCCTTTTTAGCAGAATACACAAGAAAAAGACTTCTAAAAGAAGAGCTCAGTTTACATAGAATTTATGCTCAGTTCTGTGTTTATTCACAGTCAAATTCTGGTTTTAGTTAACTTATAGACAGCTCTGTTGACGTCAAGAGAAGCTGGATGCGTGTAACTGTGTGGCTCTCCATGATTTTTTTATGCATTTATTGCTTTCGTTTTGGCTTGCAGATAGAGATCTCTGGTGTCTGCCATTACAAAGAACAGATGCCTCTCATTTCAGACCCAAATTTATTCCCGTCCCCACTCAGATCTGGTCAGCGTTCCTGCCCTGTTATTGTTGTACGCCGAGCAAATGCACTGGAAGTGGGAGGTCGAGGAATCAGGAGTACACACAGCGCTGGATGTTTAAAGTTTGCAATCATAATGTTAACAGTTTCTCACTTTGCTTTTTCCACGTTCTTCGTTTGGGGTTCATACTCCTGGGAGAAGAAACCCAGAGAATTGGTTCACATTCGTGTGTTTGTATTTGTTGTCCTGTGTTTAGTGATGTGGTTTTGGGTGCTGGGGTATACATTTATCCCTTTAAAATGGAGTAGCTTTAAAAGCATGGACTAAATTCTAGAAGGAAATAAATCGTAAATCTGGAATTGGACTTTTCAGCTTTTAATTCTTTAAAATCTTACTTTGGAAGCGAGTGCTGCCCCATAGGTGTTGCACGTGGGCCAGGAGCAGCAGGACCCCTCTCTTTGTGCTCGAGTTGCTTTTGTGGGTGTGAGATCTCCAAACCTGCTGGCACCTGGTGTGGGTGCAAGCCAAAAACAGGGGCTGTTGGTTCTCCTGGTGGGATGATCCAAACTGTGAAGGAGAAGACCAGAAGGAGTAACTCTTAAGTCGGCATGAAGTTAACGCCTTCTAAACCAAGTATGACTGTGCTAAGCATCAGCCCTCAAAAAACTCCACAAAACCACCTTTTTTAACATGTAAATTATTACTTTATTTAAAATCTTGTGAAGAGTAGGGGGGGATTTGCAGCAGTTGTGACCTTGTTCATGTTTTTGACCACTGAGAAGCTGCTGAGCTGTGTCCTGACGCTACCCTGGCCGGTGTGGGCCATGCCCGATGGCTGTGGGGGGCCTTTCCGCTCTTGGCGTTGGCAGAAGCCGCTGGCAAAGGCGGCGCTGGTGCCGTCTGTTGTGCCCATATCAGCAGAGATGCTCCTGGAGCACGCTGCGGGCGTCCTCGGGCAGTTCTTGGTGCTGGCATGGGGCTCTTCACCAGCCGTGGCCTTGAAGGACCTCTGTGCTGTCACCTTGAGGGGAGGAAAATGGCTGCCTCAGAGCAAGCAGCAGCCATCTCATTGTGGGAGCCGTGAGGACGGGTGTAGCCACTTCAGCCTGGCATCCCCTTGGCGTGGGGAAGGTGAAGATTTGGCAAGGACTTCTGCAGGAGGTGTGCTGGGGTCTGGGGGAGGCGGTGGAGCTGCTGGGATGTGGTGGTGGGATGGCGGAGGGGCGGCCCTGGAGGCCTGCAGCCGCCCTAGGCCTCAGCGGGGACTGGAGCAAGGCAGAAATGGGCTCCGTCTCCTTCCCTTCTTCTCTTTATTACTGGTGATTTATAGGTGCTGATACAAAAGCTCCCTGTTGAAGCCTCGTTGAGTTTAATGAAGTGAGTTTGCCATGCTTGCAAATGAAATAAATCCCTTAGCAAGGCAGTAGCCTCTGAGTGAACGAGAGGGTGATTAAAATGCTTGCTTCTGAACTGCCTGGGATTCTGAGCCATTTACCCCATATACTTACTGATGAAATAGAGTCCTGACTAAAAATGAAGAATCAGCAGAAAGGACCATTTAAAAAAATGATTTTAAATGTAACATCTTTTCCAGCATTGCCCCATGTGCTTCCAAGTCAGACCACGTGTCTGAACACACACTTTTTGCATGTTTTGCGCTGGGATAACTGTAAATACCTGCCCCCATTCATGGAAAGGCGTTTCTTTCACAGGAGCTTCTTCCTTCTGTGAAATTACAGCTCGGCACCGGACTTGCCTGAACTCATCCTTGTCCCTGGGGCCGCTCACGTCTCGCTGTGCTGCTGGCGAGGGAAGGGGGATGCTGTGGTGCCGCCGAAATCCAGGCTCCGTATCTGGGAGGTGAACGCTGTCATACCCCAACCTTGAAAAAGTGTGGAGTGTTAACATGTTAATAAATCTCAGTAAAGAGAAAACGAGCTTAATCTTCCCTGGTTCCCCTCAAATTCAGGAAATATTGCAATGCGCATATCCGTCTTAATAAAACATTTAGAGGATGAAAAGTGAAACGGGAGTGCAAAATCATTGTTGTGAAGTAAAATGTAGGTGTAAACCCTTAGTACTGGAAGGTAGGTGTAGTCCTTTCAAAAACTAAGGTATTAACAGTGAGCTCAGGAATGTTAATTTCTGTACGATAGTCACGGACCAGGGCTATTATCTGTAATAATGATGTGGATTACACATCCAAACGTGCTGGTGAAGAGCAGAGGTAAGGGTAGCCCAAATTCAGGCAAGCACGCTCTGATTTAACGTGGTGGGAATGAAGTCAGGTTGAAAGTCTGAAGTCAGGGCTTTGTGAAATGGGCAACTGGGGCCATGTTCGAGTCTTGGAGCTTCCATAGAGGTGGCAATTTCTGGTTTTATTTAAAACCGCATCAAAGCTGGGGGTGTTTGTGGAAAGAGGCGGTGAATTCGGGCTCGGGTGTTTGGCTGAAGCATGAGCAGCTTTTGAGGACGCGTTGTAAGAAACCACAGGGGCTCCAAGTGACCTGAAGAAATTAAAACCACTTTGAATTTGAGCGACTTGAAAACAGTTTTGTGGATTCTGTTTGTCCCAAGGATTTTTGTGTTGCTGGGTTTTGGGGTGTGTTTAGCTGCAAACTGCCCCGCTCTGACACCGAGAGGCTCTGACGGGCTTTGATGTGGTTGCACAAACACGCGCGCTCGTGTTGGGTTGCACAGGGGTTTTCTTTTCTAGCAGACGACGTGAAGGGAGGAAAGTGAGCCTGGATTTCTTACATTTAGTCAGTTCAGTTGGATTTCCTGTGGGACATCTGGAAAACCCTATTAAATGTGTTTGATTTGTCACTAAATGTCCCCTGTGTGGATGGGAGCTTGTGGATGAGCTGGCGTGGGGCTGCCTGGCAGCGGAGGCTCCAGGAGACGTTGCCTTGGCTTGGTTGCTCCTGGGTGGCGTTGGTTTGGTTTGCTCCAGGCCCAAGGCTGTTGATGCATCAATTCTTCATCCCAAACCGGTTGGGAGATTTGCAGCAGCGGCTGGGAAACGAAAAGTGGAAGAAAACCACAAACACCTCTGGTTTGAAGACAAAATTCCTCTCTGTGGGGACGGGGCAGAGAGGCGTTGGGTGGTGAGGGGGATCTGCTGGGCTTTGTCATCCTTGTGAGCCCTTTGAAGGACCTTGATCCTGGGCAGTGTGGTGTTAGAGGCTCATTTTGGAAGGAAAGTGTGTTCCTGCCTTGTGTTTTCCCTCCTTTCCTCTTTGTGGGGTTATCTGAGGGAGCTGGAGTCAGAGGAAGGAGGTAAATTGGGTAAACTGGGGAGATAAACTGGATGCTCCAGTGAACGTGGAATGGATGTACCCCATCATACAATAACTGCAGGTCAGAAATATTAATGACTCCTTAATTAAAAGGCCTGGGAAACTTTGTTGCCTGAAAATTTCCCATTTACACTACTGTTGATTGCAGTGTCCTGGTGTCTTCCCAGTTGCGTCCTCCTGTACCTTCCAGCCCCAGGTCTGCAGTGAGCGCTCAGCTTTGGAGCTGCCCAGATTATTTTCCCGTGTGTCTCTGGGTAAGAGGGAGGTGAGGGAAGTGACACACTGTGAATGTTCTCCTCCAAATTTTCCATCAGGCTTCAGTGATGCTCTAAAGCCAACCCAGAGCTGCAGTGTGTGACCGCGGTGCTTCAGGAGAGCTTCCTGGGACAGCAAAAAGGAGGTTTTAAAGGGGTAACTGAGGGGTTTTGGAGACACCTTTACCCTCTGCGAAATGCTGGGCCGGCCAAGTATGGAACAGCAGAAGTACGCCTGGATTTTCTCGTTGTTTTAGAGATTATGCTAAGTGTCGCTTTAATGAAAAGGCTTTATTTTCTTACACCCACGTGCGTGTTTACTTCCTTGCCGTACTTTCTGGAGTTGAAAGGGCTCTTTCATGAAAACAAAATTCCCCTGCAAACCGGCCCTTTTGTTGTGGTTTTGGGCGATGATGGACGGTGGTGAGCCTGTGTCTGCCTTGCCTGTAAGGGCTCGGCCCATCCCGGGGTCTGTGGGCTCCTCTCGGTCCTTGTGCCGTGGAGCCAACGTGTGCTGGTGATTTAATGCCCGTTCCTACGGGATTTCACGGAAAACACGATGGCACGAGTACCTGAGCGTGTGTTTAGGCATCGCTGCTCCTGGTTTTTTATGGATTATCACAAATATTGCTGGTTTTGAATATCGCTGCGTGGTCTGTGAGTGTTTTGCTGGACCTCATCCAGGGACATCTCTTGGTGTCATCATAGCTCATCTTGGCAAGCGCTTTGGTCCCATGCAGTCGGTTTTTGGTGACTTTAATAAGAAAGATGTTACTCAGAAGTACAGGACCCTTCCTGGCAGTACTTGTGTTTGTTTCTATGTTGTTTTAGAGAAAGGAGAATAAACTCTGGTGGGTTTGGAGGGTTTGCAGGGAAGGGCCTGTGTCTGTAGGGTTTGCTCCTGGAATTTGTCATCATGAAATGCAAGAACGACCTATTAGAGAGCAGTGGAGGGGAA
>NW_010223309.1:0-5733 GCF_000695765.1 Mesitornis unicolor | reverse complement strand
TGATGATCTCGGGGGTCTTTTCCAACCGAGCAATTATGTGATGTGATGTATGCATTATGGTGGCATCTCAGTAGCTCCCAATATTCATTTCTCATCATAGCACTTCGGTGAGAGGTGGAAGTGCTACCATCCCCAGGTCACAGAGGGAAAGGTAAAGCACAGGCAGAGCACAGGATATCACCCCACATCCTGTATGGAAGTCCTTGACTCCTCTGGCTGTTAATTGATTTACACGTAGAAATAAAGAATTTTTACGTGTTTATTTGTAAAAGGCAAATGTAATTCTAAAGTCACAAACTGTCAGAATACATTCATTTTTAATTTCTAGGTTCTTGGTGGTGTAATTGTAGTTCAGTGCATGATATCTGGTGGTAAATCAAAGTAATTATGGACAGAGAACTTGAATGGAAGCACCTGGTGAGCTCCTAGCCAACGTCTTGAGCAGTGGGAATACAGAAATGTGGTCTTATTTACAGGGCGGGTACTCCCTGTGCACAGTACACATCTGAAACTTAACTTCAGTGGCAGAAACTCAAGGAAGTTTTTATTCAGAAACTTCTGACTTCTCACTGTACTTCTAAACTTCTGCCACTTTGTTTTCAGGAAGTTATCACTTGTCTTTTTCTTTTCCTTCTGTTGTTCACTTGTTGAACACACAGCAATTTCTCATCGGGGATCACCAAAGTATTTCCTCTTAAACTAGCCTGTTTGAAATTTCTTGTACAGCCAAGATACCACGTACCTTCACAAATATTCTGGGTGTGTCTGCAGGCAGCCAAACCAGGGAGCCTACAGCTAAAATTGCTAAAAAAATCAAAGTCAAATTTAGTTCTCTATTATCTTTGCCCATACTGTAGTGTGAAAGATCAGTGGTGTCTTGAGAGTCTAATGCTGAGTACAAGTAGGGTACTAAAGTACAAGTAGGATGACTAAAAACTAAAGAACAGCTTTTACAAAAAACATAAAGCTATAGTACTCTTCCTCACCCTTTTATGCTCTACTGTAAAAATATAATCAGTGGATCCCACAGGGCATGGCATGAATAACTTAAAAGACATGAATAGATATTATAACTACAATATGTTATATAAATATTATCATAACTATAGGCATGGGTAACTTAAAAGTATATCATGGAAGTGTGATATGATCTTATATTCTTCCCTAGTACTCCACTTTAGATCACTGCTTTGGGTTAGGGGGGGATTTTGTTTCATAATTTTTCTATTATCTGATCTTAATGTTTTATTCTTCTTAGAAAAATGGGAATAGTTGGTTATTGGTGAGTTCATAAATTGAGCATCCTATGAAAATAATGGAGGAGTTAAGGAAATTCAAGTCTTTAGTGTTGCTGAGGAGATATCCATCTTCTCTCATACTTACAAAGGCACAACTGTTTTGTCTTAATGTTTTGGCTTAGAGTAAGTACATAGTTTTCAAGCACTGAGAGTGATTTATATGGGAAAGAGAGAAACTAAAAACTAAAGCAAGGAATAGTTGAAAGATATGCACCCACTAATGGGGCTAAATATAGATTATTATAATTTCAGGGAGACACCTTGTATCTGTTCATTCTTAAGTGGCACTGAGGTGTGGGGACTGGAACAATGCCTAAGTATTAGGACAGCATCTGGAATTTAGGTACAAAATAGCGATCAGATTGCAGTTCAAAAGAAGCATCAGGGCTGCGTGTTGTATATGCTATGCTGACATTTGAATGAGATCATTGAATGTGAAAATTTTGCAGTGGAAAGCAGGACATAGTTTCCTCGCTTTCTTTTGTGATTGCTACTTTATTATTGTCAGCTGTTGCTTATTATCGGATATCTACATAACTTGTTTCAATATGTGCAACCTAATTTAAGGAATGAGGGATATGCTTGCAGTAATTACAGCACAAACTATGAATGAACTACAGATTCCAGAATAGCTGCAATGTGTAACACTGAATGACTGCTTTAAAACATTCACTGCTTCCATGTTCCAGCAGTATAATTGAACCCGAATGCCGCAGGATGCAAATATTGATTACTCCCCCCACCCCCTCAGCTTTCTGCCTTGTAGATCGTTAATCAAACATCTCAAGAAAAGAAGTTTTATGAGTCAGTCTTTGCACTCCTAAAAAAAAACCCCACACACAAAACCAACACAACCTATTCTGTAGGAAGTTAAGGAACTGGAAATGGGATCTGTTCTTCTCTAGATGTGAAAGAATATGAGGATGAGTATAGGAATGAGCTGAGAAGTGAGCTTCATTGTTGTTGGAACAAAACATCTGAGACTAAAACAATGCCATTTTCATGACAACCAAAATACTGCTTACTTAGTCTGGATTTGTGATGAACATACCATATTCCCTGGTTCTTCCTCAAGTATTTGTTCAGTAATTAGCTTGATTAACATCCAGCACTCACCATCTTTTTATCCTGGCTGCTGTCAAACTGCTTCCCCGAAACAATGTCAGTATCCTAATACACACTGCAGTGTATTAGGATGTAACAGAGAACTGTTATATTTTTCTTCCCTGCCTTTGATTACTGTACTTAGCTCCCTCTGTTTTTGCTGCTGCTGATTGTTTTAACGCATTGACCGAAGACAAGGCATTTTGCATTTGCTAGAGTGAGTGGAACCATCAACGTGACCATTGTTACTGAAAGTATCGGCAAGCATCGTGGCCGAATCCAGACCACAGGCTTTAAAAACCATCCGTGCTATAGCATGCTGATGGGTATGTTTAGTGCCTTTATTCTCCTAGTATGAATTATCTCCTATAACTCCATGATTTTGTAATCCACTTTCAAAACACACAAATACTGTCGA
Source organism: Mesitornis unicolor (assembly GCF_000695765.1). NCBI lineage: Eukaryota > Metazoa > Chordata > Aves > Mesitornithiformes > Mesitornithidae > Mesitornis > Mesitornis unicolor. The sequence goes on along the minus strand of NW_010223309.1, from coordinate 2,913 downwards.
AGCTCTGTTTTTGTGACAGTAAAGGAGGTGTCTGACTCAAAGGTTAGACATAAAGAAAAAAATCTCCACTCCTTCAAGATTTTCTCTTTAAATGCTAGTTTTTCAAGGACTTATGTCTGCAGTCTCACAGGTGTCAAGGAGAATACATTCTTCAGTAAAAAGCATCTAGGCCTGTGTTTCAAAGCCTTTGAAACCTATCCTTGCTGTCTGCAGGAGAAAAGAACACATTGTCGCCATGGCACAAGCATGAGGAAGTTAGTGAGTCATCAGTGCAGAGACAGCTAATGATTTCACCATTTCTCTACGATGACAAAGTTAGTAACGCGTTCATTTGTATACCTCTCTGCTGATTCCATGCAGAATAAAATCTCAAAGTATAAATACTCCCCCCTCCAAAGACGCAAAGGATAGCTATCCAACAAATACTCTCATCTCACTGTATTATACTTATCTACACCAGAACTGGCTATGCTATCTAGCAAAGCACCTTTACCACTAGATAAAGTTTCCTGGATTATTTCAAACTTTCTTCCAGTTTGGTCCAGGCCAGAAGAGACAGGTCATCATCAGCACAACCACAAGGCTCCTTCCTTCCACATCCTAAGGAAAGCACTCTTCCATAGGATTAGCACAGCCATTTCAGGTTAAGTAGCATCAGATCCTGACAGTTTTCAGTTTGTTCAAGAGCTCTCCAAAATGGCAAAGACCCCTAAAGCCCTCTCAGAGTCATCCAGGAGGTGTCATGGAGTCCATTTCATGGCTTACACTGAGTACTGCATAGTAAGGTCTCTACATCTCTGAACAGAGGACCTGCTAAGCACTTTTTATGACTCTCATCTCAGAAGGAAGAATGTAGTATGATCTTTAGTTCTAAGCACATGACTTGGAAGTATTTTTAGTACTAGTTTTTAGCAGTCAACAAAGTCAGATTATAGTTCTGATTTTATTTTAAAAGACAAGGAATAAAATTGATTAGGTCTTTCTGAATGAAGAAATATTATTCATGCACTTTCAACTAAGCCATAGGCCAGACCGATTTCATTTCTGGATGGGTTGCCAGAAAAACATAAGGAAGCTCTTAAAGCCATTTATCTAGAAAGGCAACTCATATCTAGCTCATGGTAGCAGACAATTTCAGGTGCTGCTAAAATGTTTAGTATGGCAGCAAGATTTTCTGTGTACAATTTATCTCAAAAAGTCTAAATAACAATGTTCTTTTCAATGAACATAAGATCATACATCCCCAAAATGAAACCTCGCCATATTCGTCACAAGATCAGCTAAGCACTTAAGGAAAGTATTTTAATTTTAGAAGAGGAAATCTACTTCTTCCTTTTCAATCACTTCCCATGTTCTTGGACTGCTTTGATTTTTTTCTTTCCTTCTATGCTGTGCCCACTCACCCCACCATCTTTCATATTTCTAAGAAATACCAGCTGATTTGCAGAGAATATGTGAGTGTTACAAATCTTTTGGGAATAATATACTTCACGTTTTTTTTCTTTGCCTAATCTCTACCCACATCTTTTCCCTCAGCCTGCTTCCAGAGTGCTCATAAAATCACTGCCACCATTAGCAACGCATTTTTGGAGGCAAAGTCTTCATATGTAAAATTTGCTTTATGAGCTGGCTAATGCTGAAGGAATCAGCGCACTCAGCCTCTACAGCTAATAAGTACGTTCTCCAGTTATTTTCTTCATTGCAACTGAAGTCAAACTCAGTTCTTCTAAGAAAAAAATCATTACAGCAATTCTGAAGTCAAAAGCAGCAATACCCAAGCTGCTATATTTGAGCCATCCTTCTCCATCAGTCAGTCTGTGCCTTTCATTACTCAAGCACTTGACTTCATGTATTTCCAAATACCATAAAGGAGACATCAGCTCACACTGTTTCCGGCATGGAAGAAATCGGCATCTCTGCCCAAATAGGCACAGATTTAATCTTTGAGAGTAGACTTCACCACAGATTTAATCAGGGAGCACCAACTGCTGATCTATTACCTACCCGTAAATATTTAAACAAACGTGTACATGGTGAGGGTGATTACCTGGACTAGTGTGAGTAAGTGTTGCATCCACTGCCTGTCAACAGTCATACACTCAAACTCACATAAATATGTAACATGAATTACATGTTAGGTTCACATATAATTGCAGTTTCCCAGAAAGATCCCAGTGGAGTCAGGGTAACACTGCATATTCTAAATCACAATCAAGAAGCAAACCCAAACTTCTGTGTCAATTGCTTTTTAACCGTTTCTTTCATGAATTTCTCAGTGTAAGCCAGGATATGTGCCCATACCATGTCTATTGCTTCAGCATTTTGAAGAAAAGTGGTGAGTGTTTTTGTACTGCTTCAAAGATAAATGAAATCCCAGCATCTTGCCAGGTCCCCTCCATGTACTATTTTTCATGCAGTCAGCCTTACAATGAAGCTCTGTCCCAAATTAATTTTGAAAGCTGTATTTAATTTTTATGTTAATTACTTCATTCACTTCTTGATTTTTTTGTTTTCCCAATATTACACTTGTTTTGTGAAAGAAACCAACAAATGCCCTTTGGGCATAAAGAGAACATGGCTCTACTTTCATAGAGGAAAGTCTTCATGGCTCCTTAAGGCTCTCTGTCATATTTGATAACCACTGTTTGACATAGAACTAGAAAGCAATGGGGTCCCCCCAGACAATGGGGTCCTATCATCTGGATTCTGGGAAGAGAAGGAATTGGGTCTGGCAAGATATGTGAAATCATGAGAGGATTTAAAACATCCTCTATTTTTCACCTGAAAGACTTTCCAAGTGGACCACAGGTACCATCAGTACCATCTATTATGTTGATTTGGCTTCTGCAATTTATTTGATGTCTCAACCTACAAGGACTCAAGCAATAGACCACCTAACCAGGATGAAGAGAT
>NW_010223308.1:0-5785 GCF_000695765.1 Mesitornis unicolor | reverse complement strand
CTAACGTTCTGTGATTCTGTGTTTCTGTGATAGAGCTCTCTAATGTTATGAAAAAAGGCCATGCTTTTAAATATGAGGCTACTGTACTTCTGTTCCCAGCTGCATTAGACACCATTATAATTGTTTAAATAAACATCAGTAACTACAGAGTATTTCACTTTCAGCATTAATGTTGAAACTACATACATGCTGTTCTGGGGAAAAACCCAAACTATCAAAACACAGAATTCTTTCATATTTAGTAAGCTGCACATTAAGTACAGATGCATTAAATTACAGCTGACTAGTGCTAAGAAGGTCCTGATCCTAAAAATACATAAGTCTGTGTTTGGTTTTGTGTGCTGCAGTGAAACCCACATGGTGTCAGGGAGGTGAGTCACAGCACATGAAGTTCAGTCTGTGCATAAATGCTTGCGGGATACAGCTCAAGACTTTTCTATGGTGTTCTGGGGAGCTTTGTGGAACTGATGCACTGTGTTCTGCCACATTGCCGTGGTGGTCCCAGTCTTTGTGTCTTTATTGTTTTAACAAAGAGAATCAGGTAAACTATGACAGTGTATAAACCAAGGCAGACTTCTCCTGCCACATGAGCATCTGTCCAATAAAGAGTGTAATTAAAATTTTCTCGGACTAAAATGGTCTTCCCATTAACAATTTCACATATGCTCTCTTCCTGTCTCTCTCACTCACTTATTATTAGAGATCTGCACTTGCCCTTTCGTAACCTGCCAACCTCCTCCTTATGTGTATATCTTGTATTTGTAAGCCTCCAGACTAAGTAGGTCTTATACCTTTTTCCTGTTTACAATAAAGCCAGCTCCAGATGTCATCTGGTTTCTCACCTCCAACAAGATAATGAATATTTATGTTTATTTCCTCTCTGATCTAAGTTCCATTGTCCATTAGCATTAAACACAGCAATCACTGACAGTCATGCTGGAAAAGATTCTTATATATTTGGCATATGTTGGTCTGTGGAAGGAGGTGAGACTTCGAGCTAGGTTAAACTGTATGCAGATTGTATTGCAGTTTTCTTGGAAGTTGAAGGAGAATGTTTGCTGCGAGTAGCAAGTGGAGTTTCATTTTTGTTATCTACTTAAGCCATACTTTGACTGGCTTACAGATAACCATTTCTGAATACAGTATATCAAGCTCCACTGCAAAGGATTAGTAGTGTATGTGTTTAAAAGAAAACTAAAAAGTTGATTGTGATCAATTTAGTTTGAAATTCCATCACTGTATCAGTAAATTTTACTTTTGCTACAGAATAACTAAATCCCAAAAAATGATGCCTTCTAAAGTCAATCTCAGGATCAATGATATAGCACTTTCCTCCTCTTGACAGACAGCTTCTAAGATGGGAAAAACAAACTGAGGAAGACCAAAGACCTATTGACTTGAAGGGTCATGTTCCAGTCATCACTCAGAAGGACTGGATTTCTGTCCCAGGTTACAGCATGAATGCTCACCTGTGCCTTTAACTGATGTAAAAGTAAAAAATTACTCTTCATCTTCAAACTAGGATTGGCTGATATTTCCCACTCCAGCTTCTCATTATCTAACCTATTACTTTGCCTTGCCAGCAAACCCACTGATAGTTCTTCAGCACTGACAACCTAAACCAGCACTCCTGGCTTTTCCTTTCCCCGCCATGTACCCTTGGTAGCTGCTGGCTAGTGGTCTCATCTGCTGCTCCAAAATCTTGAATATTTCCACCTTGAAAGTTTACAGTATGTGATGCATAGGTGTCTTTGACACACATACCAGACTTTTTGATTCATTTTTGTGTGAAATAGAAAGGTATTTCCTCTTTGGCAATAGTTGGCTAACAGTGACAACTGTGATTTCAGATGTGTGAGAGTCTGCAGCCTGGACATAGTGAAATGCTCTTTGCACTTAAGTCATTATAAACCAGGTTGTGCTGTATTAGCGTCACCCTACGAACCTCTTGCCTGGGAATTACCAACAGTGTTCAGTTACTGCTGTTGAAAATGAGGCCATAATGTTGTAGTGAAGTAACATCCTAGGTGCAGAAACTTTGCATGGATGGCAAACTTTGCAAAGATTTTTGTCTCCTAAAATTAACTGGATGATATAATATCTTGTGAGCACAGATGCTAACTATTGCTAGATATTTATCTTCACTAATCTTACGAGCTCTCACAACCTCTGAACTATTTGCTGTTTTCATTTTTTATGTCCTTGGAGTCTGGTGATGATGTCAGATTTCATTTTAGAATGAAAAAAATGTGAAGAAAAGCTTGAGAATGTGAGACAGACCCTGTAAGGCTGAGGAAATGGAAAAGAAAAATCTGGATTTGTTTTCTGTTTGTTACATTGTGATTCTTTTTAAACTCAGTTTCATGATTTGGGAGCATTTGAGCATGGCAGCAACATGTGATGGTGCAGAGCCGGCCCCACTCTGCCAGCCTGGAAGATGCCACGATGCACAGCTGCCACAGAAAGCAGCAGGGAGAAGCCAGATACCAGGACCTGCTGAGTTGCATTTTCCCTTCCAGTCTGCTTGTGAAAGGATGCAGCTACTTGTAGTTCAGTTGTTTCTGTTGCTCTGACCACTCACACCCTGCAAAGTGGACTGGTTTCTCTTAATTTTGGAGTAGGCTGACAGCCTTCTGCCCAACCCTTGTATCACTATCAATGGACCATTTGATATGAAAAAAGAAGTAGTCTGTATTTCCAGGGTGGGTTCAACAGAAGGAGGGGATGTGGTCACTTTGTGTGTGTTTCTCAGGCATCCTTGTCCCACAGCAGAGCCTGGCCCCCACACATGTGTTTCCTCTCTGGATACACAGGCTCTCAATGCAGAGTGAGATGTGAGGGTCTGGTGATAGGAAAACTGTAGGCAAAAAGGAAAGTTCACCAAAAGAGCCTCTGTGATGCAGGGATCTGCCAGGCCTCTTACCCAGAGCAGCAGATTTGTTCATTTCCACATGTTGCTCATCCTGCTCACATGATGTCCTGTAGAAAACAGCAGTGTGTGCAATGACCAGACAGCCTGCAGTGGACAATCTCCGTTTGCCTTTATTTCCCACATAACAAGTTATGATATGTTCCAGGTTATATCTGTCACCCTACACTCTCCGACAGTGTTGAGGAATAGGAGTGATTTTTGACACACATTACACGGTAAAAGATATACTGACTTGGTCCCTGTGTGCAGAAGAAGGGTCTCCCAAGAGAAACACTATGTCAGCATTTCCATCTCTTTTGAAAGGCTTTTATATCTGAGTGACCACAAAAGAAAGGCTGCTGTAGTGGTTTCTTAGCCAGCTAAGCCCTGAGCCTGGGGATTTTCCATCGGCTCCTGAAGTCTGCAGAGCTGTAAATTTATAAGCAGTTCATTCGCCTGTAAAAGACACCGTGACCTCAACAGCCAGAACGCAGAGGAGCAAAACTGATCTATCTTGCTGAAATCCACACTGCAAGGAAAAAATCTTGCTGTTCAAGCTGAACTTGCCAGTCTTGACATTCATTGGTATTCAGGATTCAGAGACTGGGAGGCTTAACAGTGCATTCAATTCAGGATACTCAGATACTGAAAACCAAAAAATTTTAGATGCTGAAAGCCGAATGTGGATGAGGTTGAGATTACAAGGAGGGATATACATATTTATTGCTTGTCCTGATCCCATTGTCTCTTTACTCTGAAGGTATTTTATTAGATAGGTAAATGTATAAGAAAGATATTGCCTGAGTAAAGACACAAAGATATATGAAGGTATTTTTCATGATCTTAAACAAATACTTTTGTAGTTTGATTCCATGTTTTGATCCCTGATTGCAGTCACCATTTAAAATGTGTGATTTTGCAGTTGTTCATCAAATCATACATATGTCAGAAATGTCAGGCATATACATCTGTGATGTATTTCATTAGTTGCATTCGACTTCTGTTAACTGGGCAAGAGATTTGTCTCCCAGACCATAGCATATTGAGTCTCAGATATTTTTCCCAATATTGTGGTCACATATTTCCTTTGCTGAACAAATAAAATGTAACAGGGAATAAATAAAGTCATGAGAAATTAGATTTCTTGACTCCTGCTGCTTATTCTGAGACTCAGCAGACCTGCATTTCTTTTTACCAGATGCAAGAAATTCTCCCAAAGGCAGAAGCCTTGAACTTGAAAAACATGGGTTTCTACCTCCTTAAAAATTCAGAACTAGGCAGAAAGGAATTTCCACATTTAGTCTAGATGTGGACCTATAGAATCGCCTTTGCCTCCAGAAGTTAATTGTGTTGCAGTCTTGATCTGTCCATGAAGTCCATTTACATTTAATAAAAAAGGCAAGAAATCATGCTTTCTGCAAAATATTTTCATTTCATCACACAGAATGTTGTTCTGTGACCTGAATTATTTGGTAAACTACTTGTTCTGAGAGTCTAAATGCTGGATATGCAACTGCAGGAAAGGACAGTATGTATTGTGATCTATAATTTATGAATAGCACGAGTGTTTTGTCACCTGGAAATACAGCATGTGAAACACACTTCTGACTAAGTAGTGGATGTAATAAGGAGATCTGAGCAATAAAGGTCTAAAGCATCCATTTCAACTACAGAGTACAAGGCAAGCCAGTGTGAAACATGCACTCTCAGGAAAGCATCCAGTGTCAAAATTCAGGTAGAGCATAAAAATAAAATAAGAAATTTTAAGTCTAATAAATACTAAGTTGCAAGAAAATCAGAAGTAAAGCAAATAAGTTTGTAGCCAAAATGATTTTATAAACCCTACTTCTAATTTTCTAGAGTTCATCACCAAGCAAATGCATTGTTATTAGGAAACATGAGCATGTAAAATGCAGCAAGCCTTGAACACAAACTCACACAAAGATGAATTTTGGGGGAAAATGATCAGGAATGCAGTTGTCCAGAGGAAGCATTTGTTAAGACAAGGTAGTATTTATTGCAGTTGCAGTGTAAGCCAGGTTCCTTTTCAGCTGTGTAGAACATCTTCACAGCTCTCACGGGCAGCTGCCTTTGAAGAATTAAGGCTGTCAGTGCTGAGACTGACTTTTGAAAGCAGTTTAGAAGTTTGTGTCCTGGAGGAGACCATGTGGTTGACTTTGCAAGTTTGCAGGTCTGCCAAGTGCAGGGAGGCTCCAAATAGCTGTGGGTTAGATTATGCCTGGAGCCTTCAGAACTGCAGAAGGGCCCACGGCCCACTCTGAATATACACATGCCCCTCCTATTTATGTGTTTCTGTGTATGAATGAGGTGTGGAAAGCTGAGGTGCTCTCAACCCTGCCCTGTCTCCCCCTGCAAGAAGGAGTGCTTATCAGCTGCTCTGGGTTGACTAATCTCCCAGATTTTTTTTATTCTTTGAACTGCACAGCTTGATTATCATTCTGTCTTGAGAAACCTTTCACAGCAAAAAATACCATCAAGGTTCATAAGGTCCAAGTACGTTTGGTTTGGTTTTGACAGAAATTTGCTGGTGAGCTCATCATTATCTCAGGATTAGCTGCATGTGTGTTATAGGCGCAGGGTAAGCCAGCAGCAAGTGGAACCTAACAGTCATTTAAAATGTTGTCAGAGATAAAAGTAACACAGTTGGTAATATTCTGTGATATTCTTCAACTATTTTTTTCAGCATTAACTTGTTATCTAAACCTCTCAACAGGCTTCTCATTTTCCTTGCACTTGGGAAAAAATGATATGGCTGTTTTTTTCTGACTGGAAGGTGTTTAATTAATATATGCATTTTAGTTTAGACAGATATTATTCTGTATAGTTAAATCACAGAATCACAGAACGTTAGGG
>NW_010223307.1:0-6027 GCF_000695765.1 Mesitornis unicolor | reverse complement strand
ACACTCCCACCTAACTTGGTGTCATCTGCAACTTGCTGATGGTGCACTCAATCCCCTCATCAAGATCATTGGTATTAAACAGAACTGGCCCCAACAAAAAAACCCCATATTTGAAAGAAGTGAAACATGGGTGGGAAGGTTCTTGGGAGAAATGGAGTGTGCCAGAAAGGAGGAGGAGTTGCAGATAGGCAGGCTGGAGTGATATTGACTCTGAAATGAGGACAGTGGAACTTGGTGAGCACACAGCTGTGTCTGAAGCCTCACAGGTTCTGGTGAGGATAGGAATTGGGTTGTTGTCAACCACTGAGGCACTGAGCAAGGAGGTTGAAATTAGTGGCCTGTGAGATGCAGCAGGCTTGGGAAAAGTTACCTCACTGAGCAACACAGAAAAGATAGAGTAGGATAAAAAGCAAAACGTGATACAGGTTTAGTGAGGTTAATTGTCAGCAATGACTGCTTATTCATTTTCATGTGTTAAAACAGATTTATTTTTTTTTTCTTCCTGATTTTTTGAATGGGGGAGGAGCAGAAGACTTAAGATGAAAAACACGGAGGTGCTATATTCGGTTTAATTTGTAAGAGTGTGGTTTCTGGTGGTGGGTGTGGTGGTAGCTGGATCCTCTGAAACACCCTTCAGCCTTAACTCTTAATTTAGCAATGGTTTTAATTTTGGAATATCTAAATAATTAGATACTCAAATCCAGTCAAAGTCATCAAGTTTTTGCCAGCTTCAGCAGAATAAACAAATGTAAGACTTGTAGGCACACCCTTTTGTAGAGGTGACAAGCCAAATAAAGTCAGGCAAATTTTATGGTGAAGTTTAATTTGGGAGTGAGAGGGTGGAGGCTGCTCACCTCAAAAGCGTGAAGTTTTCCAAAAAGATTATGTAAGGCTGTGATTTGTGATTTATCAATCCTCTTAAGATTTTTAAAGTACATAAAAGATGTCAGTTAAGTTCACCTTTCACTACTGGGTGGCTATGCAGTTTCTTTCTAAAAATAAATAAATAAATAAATAGAAGGCAGGCATGTGAACTGCAGAGGTCTGGACCAGTAGAAGGCAGTAACTTTGAAGCAGAAAGGCATTAATTAGCTGGAAATGCTCTAAAATCACTGCTGTATCCTAGTTGATAACCTTTCTGTCTGTTGGCAGAGTTGCCTTCCCATTTATTACTCATCCTTATGTCCCCCAAGTGTGATGGCAGCAGTGGTGGAGAAGAATGAGGGAAGATTTTCAAGTGCTGTCTAGCTCTGGAAATTAATGGTCATGCCTTTCTGTTGTGGAGTGCTAAATGTGCTGGGTTTGGGTCTTTTCAGACTGAACTTGAGAGTTGTCAAGAAAGCAGGGGAAATGCAGAAGCTGACCTTGAATCTTCATCACAGAGACAATTTGGACTTTCTGGTTAAACTTGCTAAGTCTTATGAGCTACAACCAACTTAACATGATTGCAATTACAACAAACCATCAGGACTAAGTGTGTATATCTGATCAAATGCGTTAGTGGGGCAATTGGGCCTGGGTGTCTCCTTACTTTATCATAGTATTTGAGCCGCCTCCTTTTGCTGAGCAGTAGTTTGATGTGGTGCATCCATAGCAAATAGAATTGCTCATGTTGGATCAGATTAAATGTTTTTCTGTGGGTTGTTTTTCTTGCCTTTGTAGAGCCTCACTGTCGTGACAAGTCCAGTTCCCAATCAGAACCTAGATATGCAGCCTTACGACCTGAGCATCGACATCTACAGCCGCTATATCTACTGGACCTGTGAAGCTACTAATGTGATCAATGTGACACGTCTTGATGGGAGACCCATGGGAGTGGTGCTCAAAGGAGATCAGGATAGGCCCAGGGCCATTGTGGTGAATCCAGAGAAAGGGTATGTAGCTGAATGAAATAGTTATGCGGGGAAATTAAGTCTGAAGGTCTTGAGAATCAAATTGTTTTCTTGCTGCTGGTTGGTTTCTGTTTGTCAGAATAAAACCATCATTGACATTTGTTAAGATGCCTTGGTCATATAGCAAAAATGTGAAAAGTTAAAATAAACTTTTTTTCCTCTAATCATTCCTATTCCAGATACATGTATTTCACCAACCTACAGGAGAGGTCTCCTAAAATTGAGAGAGCAGCACTGGATGGAACTGAACGAGAGGTCCTTTTTTTCAGTGGTTTGAGCAAGCCCATAGCCCTAGCTATTGACAGCCAGCTAGGCAAGTTGTTCTGGGCTGATTCAGACCTGCGGAGAATTGAAAGCAGTGACCTTTCAGGTAGAGTAGCACTTTAATTCAGTGATTCATTTGTGTGGTGTGGGTGTGGGGGAATGCAGAGAAAGGTGTCTTCTTTTCCTTCCTACTATAAACAGTCTGTACTGTGATTCTAATCTCTCCCTAAATTCCCAGCCAGGGAATGTGCATGATTCATGCAGCAAGCCTTTACAGTCTCATGCCTCTATCTCTGATTTGCATTATTAATTGCTACACATGCTATTTACTTCAGTTTCTCACTGCAAGACCTTCGTGTGGTTTCCCAAAGTCAGTTCACAAATAAATTGCAGCAGTTTTGGAAAGGAGGAGGGAGAGGGTTGTTTTTAAAGGCATTGGTTTTGGTGCAGTAATCTGTCAATCAGAGGAAAATTTCCCTTTAGTGAAAAAATCTTTCCTGCAGAGTTAAAGCAGCAGGTGTGCAGTTCACTTATGTACCTGTCATTTAGGGTGAAATGATGTGAAAAGGATAGAGCAGACTTAACATCTCTCTGTTCTCAAAAGGCAAAAAACTCCCTCTTCCAGCTATGGAATTCTCTTTGACTGCTCCCTAAGGTTGGTTATGTTGCTTGTCTGACCTCCTCTGAGTTTATTCAGCTCACTTAACCTCATGAGCAAAACAATAACCTAAGAGCAATGTACAGAAAAAGAGAACTAGTGAACAGTGTTCTGTTGATTTGGAAAGCTGAATTTGTTCTGCAAGATTCCAGCAAGCAACCAGAACTGGAGCAAGAGAAGAGGCAAAAGTCATGCAGTCAGATTGGGTGAGAGAGTCTGAGATACCTCGTATTTGCTAGCCAGATCCAGCAAGCTCAGCTGTCTCATGTGGCTTTGGTAGTAATTTGTTGTGATACAAGCTGAGCTGGATGTTGCTGATGGGAGTGCCAGGATGTTCTGGGCACACATGTACCCATCTCTGTTAGGTGATGGGGTATGTGCCCCCTCACGCTGCTGCTGGTGGAGGGCAGTGGCAGAATTTCTCCTTCCTCTGCAGTAAGTTCATCCTGGGTTTGCATAATGCGTGTCCTTGTACTTCAGCTGAGTGCTGTTCTGCTATCAGAAGCATAAGTACACACGTAAAGAAATAAGTACATACTTTGCAAGCTGTGAGCATGTTAAAAAACTTAATGAGAGTATGATAGTTTGTAGTAATGTTTTTCACTGATGACATGATACCTTTGTTCAAAGTAACAGCATGCGATCCCACTGACACCAGTGTGATTTTCAACCTTTTTTTCAGCTGCTAGAATAAGCTTTTGTTTTGGAAATAATTTCACTTTTTCTAGATGATTGGAATTGAGGCGCAGCAAGATGGTAGGGTTTTTTCCAGCAATTAACGTGGTGTGTCACTGAAAGATTCAAAGTCACTGATGAACTGTAATATCCTGACTGTTTACTATTTTAAAACACAGGACAAAAGCTGAGTTGAGTTAGTGAATTGTGGTTTGTTTTGGTTTTTTTTTTAATAAGTGGTATGGTGTATCCTGTTATATTCTAGGCTATCCCCGATCCAGGGTCTGCGTGAGTAACGTAGTGGGCAGCAGCAGAACATTATATGTGCTTTGTTTCTCTCTGTTATCTGCCAGAAATTAGGACACCAGAGGAGGAGATGGGTCTAAATTCTAATCCAGTTTGGTTTTAATGATTGTGCATTTTTTTAAAGATGTGACAGTTGGATCACCACTGTTGTGTATTAAAAGCTCACCATATTTACAAAAAATGTGAAGAAAAATCATTCCAAAACCTCTCTTGCTTTTTGGCATTTGCACCACAAATAAATTGCTCTAATCACCACAATAAATTGCTAACTGCTGAGATGCATTCCTGTGCCTAGGAATGCTGATTAATAGACTCTTCTGACCGGCAGAGTAATTTTTCTGCATGTTAACTTCTTAAAAAACATGCACAGTCTCTTGCTCCGTCGGCTCTGTAGATGCCATTACCCATAAAGAGAAGGAGAGCTAGAATGCCTTTTATGTGATGCAGCCCTTCTCTTCCTCCCTGTCCTTCAGGCATGCAGTTAGGAATTGGTTATGCTGCCCAAATGGGAGATCCTATTGAAGCCAACCAGATTCTTCACATGATTAAGGAGTTGTTTATGAAAAGATGACTGGAATTAGCTCCCTGCCATGGAAACTATTTGGAAATTTGTTCTTCTATTCCAGAATAATTAGTGTGATTTGGAAAGTCTAATGATTCTGGAATTAAGTAATTTTTGTTTGGAAATGGAATGAGCTATGGGTGTGTCCTCACTTTTGTATTTATTTGTTTGTTTTTAAGTCTTTTTGTAAAAGGTATTGCTGGAAAGAGAATGGTGATGCCAGGAGACAAAGCTCCTCTTAATCACATTTCCCTTTCATCTGACATTCCCAATAAAGAGGAACAGCACCCTGATGAGCCAGCTTCAGATTTTATTGTTGGTTTATGGAAGGAGGGATTTCAGTGTCTCGGTTTAGTCAGAAATAGTCAGTTACACTTGGTCACAAATATTAAAAAGAAAGATTAAGACATTAAGAGAGTGAAAACTTTAAGCTTCAGAGCCTCAGGAGCATACTGCAAAATGCCATGCTGATTGATGTGGGCATGGCAAAGCAGGGCATGTACAGACTCCACTTGGGTAGGTCAAGGTCTTAGTTTCAACTGTATTCCTTCCTGTCATCTTTGCATTTTCCCCTATTCCCAGCTTAGCTTTTCTTCTCCTTGAGACGCAGGTTGCTGTTTCTTACCTTTTCCCTATACAATGAGTCATGTTCATGGGGGCTAATAGACAGTTGCAGTTACTTAGTTTGACTTGCATCACTCAGTATATTAATTTCTACATCAGCCTGGGTATAGCCTCCTTCAGAATCCATCAACGTCTTTTCATAATCAGATAATTGCTGCTGTTGTTCCAAGGTGATGGGCGAGAGTTCAGTCTAGGTGAGGGTTAATATTCGAATTTCCATGTTCTGTTTTAGATTTTACCAATTGCTAAATGTTTGGAAGGTTACTTAGTCTTCACTGTCTTTGGACAGTCTTTAGTGATACCTTTAAAACAGCTGCCGACTGTCTTCTGTTTATTTGGAGTGTTAACTATGAAATGCAGCAGTTGCTCGTGACTATATTTAAGGCCACGTAATCTAGCATAAAAGTCAACAAATACTCTTCAGAGATGTAAAGCTGAAGCCTCTTGGCTGCTACCAGTGATTGCTAAAGGAACTGAGGAAAGTAAGTCTTCACTAGGAAGAAAGGAGCATTCCCAATTTAGTGTGAAAAACTTAGTGAAGACAAGTAGTAGTTGAAACAAAAGAATATGAGGAGGTCAGAAGTCAAGTGTTTACCTTAATCTCGTAATTCATGTGAAAAGTACTACCTTGTCTTTGCTTGGATTTTATCTCGTATTAGTTAGCTTAAGCTAATAATCTATCTTCTTATTCCCTGTTGTATGCCAAGACAGAGCAGTTAATCACCCCAGAAAAGGACAGAAGAATGAAAAGAATTACCAGTTCCCATCATTTCGATAAAAGACTGGATAGGCTCATGGGAGCTGAGCCCCCACATCCAGATGCTTCTTAAATACAGTAAACGTATTTGAAGCTCAAAAACTGTCTTTCTGATGAAAGTAGAAGAAAAATTTTATTGTCTGTGAAATGCACGTCTTGCATCAGAGACCTGGGATTGCTTGTATTTTTACCTGCTAGTATAGAAGTAGTGGAAAATAGCGGTGTGAGTAGTGTAGAAAATGTTTGCAGTAGCTCAACTGGTATTAACTGAAATACTAAACCACTCTTT
>NW_010223306.1:0-6094 GCF_000695765.1 Mesitornis unicolor | reverse complement strand
CGGGGGCTGCAGCGCCCGCGCGGTTATCGAGTTTTGCCCGAGGGTGGGCGGGTGTGCGGCGGATCGTGCTCGTAGCACGCTAGCGGCAACGATCAAGGACCCCACACCGAGTGGAAAAAGCCGCGGCGCTACCATCGGCGCGGGGTTTATTCAACACTAATGTTTAGGCACGTAGCGCCACCGAGTAACTGTACACTGAAGTTATCATCAACGCCGGTAAGGATACGCGTAACAGCGCACACACCGGCATGGAGCTGTGATCAATGTGTGTGCTTCCGTTCCTGGCTGATTTCACACAAAGGTATCTGTGATTAAAGAAACAGCAGCAGCAAAAAACCAAACACAAAAACCCCTCCAACCAAAACTCAACCCCATTAACCAAACAGGAATGACCTGACTGGGTACCATAAATTTCTGCTTTCCATACTGTTTCTTCAAGAAAAAGTACTCCGTTTACTAAGAACTCTGATATTTGAAGGGAAGTTCCACAGGCTTTGCTCTCTGGCCCGTCCCTGTAAGATGCAGGGTAGTCCACAAAACACAGGGACAGTTAAGAGACAGATACTAATAAAAATCAAGTGTTTCTCTGTGCACCATTCTATACAAGTTTAAATATAAAAAAATATTAAAATGCTGTGTATATACAAGCACATGCAGTCACAAAAGAGACTGTTCTCAAAAAAAAGATGTCTACAGCAAATTTTCCTCCGCTAATAATAAAGCAGTATCACATATACCACCCAATTTCAATTATTTAAGCCCTTCACAGTTGCACTCTTTTTTATGACATAAAAGAAATCACATGTTGCTCAGAAATACAAAACATAAGTTCATGATCAACGTGGTCTGTTCTGCCTCATTCTTTACTCTGCATCCTACTGTAAGTAGAGAACAGGCAAAGAACAGGTGCCAGTTGTTCAAGCCTGAGGGGGATCACAGTACACACCTTGTGAAGCTAGAGGTACAGTATGTGCATTTAAGTTTCTTCCATTCTCTCCATTCATTTGGACAGTATTTTAAGTGTCCTTTTTTTCTCCCACAGTATTTAGATTAAACAGCACCTTTAGAATCCTGGAGATAGAAGAGAGTTTCTTTCAATCACTAGAAATGAATACATAGCATGAGAAATGTAACTCCATTTGGGCACGGACTCTTCACTGTTCAGCTGACCCTTCTGAGACTCAAAACTCTTCTCTGATGAGTACAGTTCACTGTTGCTCACATTTTACAGGAAAAGGGACCAAGGTAGCAACTCTTCACAGCTTATCCATATCACCACAGAATATGACTTAAAATCTCTCACTCTGGTTTAAATTTCCGAAGATACTGTTGTTCCTCAATGACAAACTTTCCTCTGCAGCAAGCTGACGTACATCATTCAATCCTAATGAGCAATGCTGGTTTTACTGAATTAGGTTGAGGTATGAAGACAAATTTGTTCTTGAATTGCTTTTTCTTCTCAGATCTCAGCCTACTCGGTGTCTTGCATGAAGATGGCAAAAAAAGCTGGTAAAAAGTGCATTACTTTGACTTCAAAAACAGTACAAAATTATTCAGAATGCACATGGCAGCAACCAGTAACCGGTGTCTTCAAGAATATTATTTATTTTTTTTGTAAACAACCTTATTGTTAAACAATTAAAAATACACTGAAAAGTCTCTCCCTAGATATATACACAGTACATGTTGAAACTTCATTGTGATGCCATGGTTTAAGCAAAAAAACAAGAGTTCTTGATCCAAAACTCAGTTGCATTACAACCACCTCCACCAGTACAGCACACCATGCTGCCAAGAACCAGCCCTTTCGGCAACACTTCATTTGTTATTTATCACTTGAACCGTTTTCCGGCCATAGTGGTAATAGCTGTAAGCAGATGTCACCGTTGTGAGAGCTGTGATGCACCTTTGGGGAAAACAGTTCCTGTAAGTCATTTGAGCCTAAGTACGACAAGGTGTTAAAATTTTAAGTGTCTTTCCTATTTTTCACTACACAGTCAAAGACTGTGTCCTACAGAAATGCAGTTTACAGTTTATATGCTGAAATTCAGTACTAAGTAGAAGATGAAAGAAACAAAGGAATTATCATCCAGCACTATGTTGCATGCTTCTGTTTAACTGCATACTAGGACTAATTTTTACCACACTGACACTTGTTTTATGAAAGGAAGACAAAACATTCAGCATCTGTCACCTACGTAATTTTTATCAGCTTGAGAAGTGACTGACGTGATAAACTGTACCTTGGTAGTATGAAAGGGGAGCATTCAAATCGCACAAGACTTTAACTCATTTTACCAAGCTGCAAAGCTGAAGCACAAGTTTCGGCTTCATCCTCTTTTGTTTCCTTCCCAGACACTGGGCAATAACTATATATATTCCTAAACCAGCAGTGCTCCTCTGCATCAAAGGCTGACACCATTCAGATGTGAGCCACCACTACAGACCTGCCCCTCCTTTGCCTTTGCCCTCCCTGGACCCACTGTCAGATTCATCCAGGTTGTTTTTGACAGCATTTACAGAGGACCCTGGTAAGTTACACCCAGCATTTCTCCATTACTCACAACATCCTAACCCTCTCAGAGTCCCAGATGTGGAGCAAGGTAAGCATCTTTCACAGATGCAATTCTAGATTTGGCTTTTCAACAGGATGAAAAACCACACTGACTGTTGAGATCAAGGTTCTTAGTTCCTTAAAAGCTCTGGGTTTTGATTTGCCCTTTTTTTAATTAAAAGACAAGTAACACTGAATTTTCCACTACTTTAATCTAAGTTACCATGTAATTCTGCTATCTGCTGTTTAGCCTTTTTGTTCTGAACTCTTACCTAAGTGCTCAGGAGAAATAACTGCACTGTTAACACCTGAGGTCAGCTACAACTCAGATTCAGATACAGCTCAGATCTCTGGTGACAGCAGTGAAAGGAACAGCCGTTATTTAAGGATGTACGCTCCTGTACGCCTGTTTTCATTTGATTCCTCCCCTTCCTTCCTATAGTCTAGCAGGAATCACCAATTTCTTCAGGTATTTTTCAAAGAGGCTTCGGAAACTTGGATTTCAAGATACCAGGTACAGCACAAAGCAAAAATAACACTTTCAATCTACTTTTACTGATACCAAGTTTGCTTTTTCAAGGACACTCATGGCATGAATAAATGAAGAACCCATACAGACTTTCTTCTCACTTCTTTTCTGTTAATCAGAATTTACACTTTGCCTATGTACACCATGCCTATCCTGAAGACCTGATTCTTAGCTATTACTCCTGGATCTTAACTAGTTTCATTTGACTACTTTTTGCCTGCATAGTAAATTAAGTGCCAATAAATACCTAGTTCCTCTGTCACTTAAGAATAAAGGTGTAAAAACTCAGGCATATGGGTCTATTACATCATCTGGGCACAGTTTTTTTTGTGTTCCACACAATTAGACTAATCTCAGTTATCAGCTATTTTAGAAGTACATTAAATTATCTGAAAAAAGTGAAGAGAAGTTACCATAATGTCTGCAGATAGATGCTGTCCACATAATTGAAAACAGGAGCTGCTAAAGAAGCTGCCACCAAAATTAGCTGAACTGCTGTGTTCATCTGATAAAAGCAAAATAGGAAACATGACCAAAATGAAGATGAGTATTATGCAAGGAATACCAACATACATTTTCATTACTGGTTTACATTTTCTGTATATAAAATAACACTTAGAAACCTCTTTTAATGAAGCACCTCAAAATTAGAATGTGTTCTGACAGAGTATGATTGAAAATATTTCAGAATTTAAGTTGCCTCCCAATTAGTTGGCACTACCTTGAAACTGCACTCAGCAGTAGTAGTAAACAGCCCCGTCCCTCCAACCTATGTACCACACCAGGTACTGAGGAATTATCCTTTGTAATAAGGTACTACTCTTACACTTACCTTGCTAATAAATGTTGGTTTTAATTGGGCAGTGGCATAACAAGGGTTAAAATACCTACTGAGTGTTCTCTGTTGGGGGAGAAAAGAGAAGAGAAAAAAAGAAGGCAATTCTAGTATATTCGATACATCACATGATACAGAAGAAAAGTCAACTGTAGCACTAAAGAACTATACTGCTACTGCTATTACATATTACACATCATAGACAGGAAAAAAAGAGTTATCAGTAGCTCTGAATCATCTTTATGAAACCTAGTTTATTAAATGCTGTTCTGCTTACATATCTATCTGGCAAAAGAACAAGCACAGCATTATACCTTAGGCTATCCACCCAAGTTTTAAGCAATCATCAAGTCTCAAGATTAAAATCTCTTGCTTACAACTTTGTTAAAGGCTTATGCATTTTTTTTTATACTTGTAAAAATACAGAATATTTAATAAAAATAAAATTATTACATGTTTATACAGTTTTGTTTAATGCTGTACACTTACCGGTGGAGAAAGAGTTTTGTATCGCACATAAAAAACAGCAGCAATGAGCGCTACATCCCTCAGAATGATCATGGAAGTAAGTGAAACTGAAAAACCAAGCCAACAGGATCTAGTGAAAAATCACATCCATGACTAAAACCAGAACAAAACTGAAGGAGCACAAAACACGAAGCAAGAAAAAATAAACACTCCCGACTTCTGAACACGTTTTATGCACGACTGCAGATTTTTAACGTGACTTCTGAAGAGGCTTCATCTGAAGCCTTAAAACAATCCAGTCTATGAGAAACTTTTATACAACCACTATTGCTTTAAAGAAAGCACATTTCAAACTGGCAGTAAGGCTTTCTGATTTGCAGGTCTATTGCAGTGGGGGAGGGATGTTTTGTAAGAATTTAACAGGGCAAATAGCAAAGTGCAACTGACAAAGCAAACATCTTATAGGCAACAGTAGCTTCTTTGCCTTACATAGCACATGCAAGTAATGACACTTTCTCACCTGGGATAAGGTTTGCACAAGTTAGGCTTACATAGAGCACACTGATGAGAATTTTATCAGCCAGAGGATCAAGAGCACTTCCCAGAGCTGACTTCTGATTAGCCCAGTTTCGTGCAATAAATCCATCCAACTAGAAAAAACAAAGTTCAGTGTTTCTATGTTAGAAAACTAAGAATAAAAACAGCTTACGTATGCTACTGTTACAGAGAGATTTCATGAATGATGTCACATAACACAACTAGTTTAGCTAAGATGAAATACGATACCTGCTAGCTGATACTTGTATCATGCTTTTTTCACACCACATTCCAGGTTTTGGAAGCTTCTAAACATACTCAATTCTCATTAAAGAGGAAAAAAAATGGAGGAAAAAAAAAAAGAGGAATAGGCAATCGATGTTCTAAAATTCACAGAATTATTGTCACGACAAATGCACCAGGTACACCTGCATATGGTAAGGGAGCACAAGATGCTGCTCAAGGAACCCTGAGGTCCCCCCTTTGCTCCACCAGCACCTAAGTTCCCTTCAGCTCTCTGTGAGCTCCCTTACCGATGTTGCAAAGGCTGTATTTACCATTTCTATAAAACAGCAAACAAAAGAGCTAATCTGGTTATTCATTTCCATTCCACACTTCTAAATTTCTAAGAGGCTAACTTTCAATGCATACCAAGGGGATCACCGTAACCCATACTGTCCCCCAAGTACTTCCAAACGAATGTAAACATACCAAGTCCGTTATGCCAGCCAAAACAAAGACACCGAGCGCAACGTTGAAGTTTTCTTCCACAATCAAATAGCCTAAAACTGGTGCCAAACCCATTCTTGCCATTGACAGGATATTTGGGATCGTCCAGGGGTTTTCATACTGTAAAAGTAAGAAAGCAAAGACTTCAGGCCAGAAAGGCAAACCCGAACTTGGCACATAACAGCGTTAATCAGGACAAACACACACTTTAAGCTGAACTGGCCAGAAAGCCTTGCCAGCTCTGGGAAGCAACCTGGAGCTTACGCAAGGCACACAGCCACGGCCTCGAACTGCTGAACGTTTACTTAGCCATCAAAAGGAGAGCACGCCGCCCCCCCGAGACCCTAAAAGCTCCTATCTGGCTGCAAGCTGGGGCGCGACACCAATGTTTCCAGCAGGCAGCGTGACTTTCGCCGCGTTACGGGGTAACGAGTGCTACCCC
>NW_010223305.1:0-6003 GCF_000695765.1 Mesitornis unicolor | reverse complement strand
ATGAGCTTTTGAGGTCCCTTCCAACTCTTGAGATTCTGTGTTTCTGTGATTCTGTGAGCCTTTAGGTATCTGATTAAGATTTCTCCTTGTATCAATATAATTAGTATCAGTGCAAACACATCCTCAGTAGGACAGATATGTTTCAGAAAAATAATTCTGCATGTGTGATTGAGTTCAGTCACAATAATTAATGTGCAATAATACTTGGAGAAGAGCAGCACTCTCACGAGAGGAGTGTGTATTCCCAGCACTCCTCTGCTGAGTGGGAGCAATCAAAATGCATGGGAGATGCCATCAGTCCAAAGAAATACTGCTGTTTGGTTATGTCACTGAGAGAAGGTCATGTAAAGTCTGAAACTAGACAGGATGGTTCTTTCATATTTCTCATTATCAGCCTTAGGCCAGAAATAGCCCATCCGTAAGCACTGGCGCAGGCGTGGGACTGTCTGATGGCTGCATGAGAGGGTTCTGCAAATGCAACAGCAAAAAGGAGACCTTAATGACTTAACTGTAGCAAACTTGGCACTGGATGTTTTTGGTTTTGTGGCTATTAAATGCATATCAGATTATTTTTGCAATTTAAGAGGTTGGTATGATTTTCCACAGGTGGCAGTGCAAGGTAATAGAGAGAGACACATACAGCCCTGCTCTGCTGCTCTGGATGTATTTGGAAAAGCTTTTAAGAGATGAAAGGAGCTGGGCAGAGCCTGCTTCCAGCCAAGCAGAAACAGAGGGGGAGTGATTTGTTTGAGCTAGAAAGACATTATTTTACCCAAACCAAAGAGAGATGCAGGAGCAGTTGTGAAAATCAATTTATTTTCCAGATTCATGCTAATATGTTCTGTCTTACGCTGGTGAGGATGGAAAGAGAAAGCTTAACCTTTAGATGCTTGTCAGAAATAGGGGGAAGGATTTCATGTAATGCCAGTGGATTGAATTATAATTCAGGCAGTGAGTTAAAACAGAGACAACCTGCTCATATTGATGGGTACAAATTTCTTGTCTAGCGTTATATTGAATTTCTCTTTCAGTGTTTTCTCCATTTCTTCATCTGCGACGATGGTGATTTCTACCAGATCCGTATTATCCTTGTAATTGTACTCTATCTCGGTGAGTTTCCAGCCCACCAGCGCCCGGATGCCATCCATTGTCTGCAGACTGCAGATGGACTTGGTCACAAACAGCGAGTCTGGCGCTGTCTGCAGGTGGGCGTTGCGGACTCTGAACTCTTCGATGTCTCGTGGCTGAAGGGTAAAGAGATAAACCCGACGGCAAACTTCTCTGTCCACGTTATGGGAAGTGGAGACGCTTTGATTTGGAACCCACTGCTTCCTTTTCACCTTCTCCAGGTACCAGATCCCGCTCTCCTCCAGGAAGCGGAAGACCCCAGGAGTCTGCAACTGGTCTGTCCCTGAAATCAGCTCCATTGGCTTCCACATCTGGTAGGCCATCCCAAACCCACCATCCACGATGTAGGATTTGTCATCAAGCACCACTTTTAGCAGCAGATGATCAATTTCATCTGCATACGTGTCGTACTCTGGGACATAAACTTTTGATCCCAGAAGGGTGACGTTGTAGCCAAGGGTTTTCAGGACCCAAAATAAAAGGTGGTTGTTTTCCATGCACCAGCCCCCACGGTTCCTCCTCACTATCTTGTTGTAAGTTGCTTCCAGGTCCAGCTCGATGCTTTCCCCACAGTGGATGCTGAGGTTCTCAAAAGGAACTGCTCGGATGTGGTGCTGGAATATGTCTGTCAAGGTGGGCAGGTCCGGCTTCTCGTAGGTGCCCCAGTAAGAAATTCTGGTGAAATACTCCTTGATGTCCATATGCCTCTGAGAGAAGGGTGAAAAAACTGTTAATGGGTGGTGTCAGAAGTGACAGAAGGATCTTCCCCATCACTTATGATGGGGCACTCATCAGTATGGGCAGCCTGCTCCAAAAAGGAGCAGGATTTGACTAATGGCCCATCAAAGGCAGTTGAGTGTGAGTATTAGCTCTGAGGGAAGCCAATGGGACATCGCTGATGAGCACAAACATTATTTTTAATTGTTTCTTTTAGAGCTGTGATGGGAGGCTCCAGCTGTGCTAAGCGCTTTTCAGCAGAGAGCCCCTGCCCAGCAAAGCTACAAATCTCTGTAGGAAGGAACAAAAACAGTAGCTGCACTGCTTCCCTCCTAGAAATTATAGGAACTGAGACTCTCTGGATCTGAACTGCTTTACTTGAGGTTTGACTCAGTGAAGCAGAAGTAGAAAACAAACCCTCCCAGTCCTGCACAGCAATCCAGAGCCTCCTCTGCGACCAAATCTGAGACAAATCTGCCCAGAAATTTCCTTCATTGTTGAGGCAGCCTGGCATGATCCAGACTCACCTGCTCCCGCTCTCTGTTCTAGTGCCTGGAGCACAGAAGGGGATTTTTTTAGGGCAGAAAAGGCCATGGGAGTTTTTTTGCTGCATCTGCTGCAAGCTGCCTCCCTGCACCACAGCTTAGCTCCCCGGCTCTGGTCACCACAGTCCTATGCCAGCACAGGGAGGAAACCAAGGTTTGGGCTAAAACTGCAAGTTTTCATGGGCCTCACATTTTCTGACTTAACTTTTGGGATGCATTGGATCTTTCAACTCATAATCTCCCCAGCCTGTGGGTGAGGGACCAGGCATTGCCCTCCCCATCCCTGCTGCAGCAGAAGGGCGATGGGATTGCGTTTCACAAGCAGTGAACAAACAAGCAGTTGGAGTTCTCTTGGCCTTCGATGGCAAGGAAACAAGGAAGGCATTTTGATGTAGCCAAATATTTTTGTTATTCCTCCCCAGGCAGCGCTAAATTTCAGACATCTCTGAGTACGGAGCATTGTTTTGGGACCTGAGAGGTCCCAAAATGTTCTCAAGTTCCTGTGTGTGATTTTTAAGGTAAAATCATAAGGAAAAGTCCAACTGTTCAAACAGGATTAAATCTGCAATCTGATTTAAAATGGCACACATCAAATTGTACGGAAATTTTGGAAAGATACTTTCAGTATATAAACAGATGAAGGAAAATGAGAACTTTCCATTTGGCGTAATAGCCTGGCAGAACTAGAGGCTGCCCCGGTTTGGCTTCCCACACTTTCTAACTTTTTGGATAGAAACATTACAGAAATCTGTAACTTGCGTCACAGCCACGTCTGCGACACAAAACGAGCAGGCCTGAATGATCCCACACGGGGTTCAGAGCATCTGGTTATAATTCCGGGGATGCTCCTTGTTCAGCTTTTCGCACATTCCCAAGCTTTTCCTCAAAGCTCCACAACTACAGTTCTATTCATTTTGGGAAACTTGGCAGAAACTTCACTCTTGCTGTGTGAACTTTAAACCAGCACCATCAGCAATGAGCTGTTTTCCCCTTTTCTTTCCCTCCCTTTCTTTCACTTTGCCAAAACATGTATAGTAATTTTAACTTAAAGGAAAAACATTGGTGTGGCATTTGTCTGTCTGTCCATCTCTTTGGGCTGTTTATAAGGCCCTTTTGGCAGTGGTATCTGAAATGGGTCAGCTGGCACAAATGCCCAATCTGCTTGAGGCTGGTGTCTGGGTAAAAAGACCCCCTTATCTGTCACACCGAGCAGCTGACCTCCCCGCTCTGCCCTCATGCCATTTTCTGCCATATTTTGTGTTCAAACAGATTTAACTTCCTAGTTAGGGAGCACTCAGCTACCAAGATTCGGAGTTTAAAAAAAGGGCTTACCTGGAAATCAGTGCAACCACCAGTGTACTTCTGGAGTTTGGGGAGGATGGTTTTTTAGGCTAAAGCAGGTGGCGCGGCCTTTACCCAGCACAGACAGAGCTCGAGGAGTGCTCTCCTGCTCCTCTTCAGGGAAAAGCCTTTTCCCTCAACTTGCTTTCACCGCCTCTGTCAGATTGCAAAAGCTGAAGAAAAAAAAAAAGGCAAAAAAAAAGCAGAAGGGTGGAGCACAAAAGCTGTGTTGAGAGAGCAAACCGGACAGCACTGACTCAATGCGGATACAAACCCTGGGTGTTATTAGAGCAGAGGCTGCTTCACATTTCCACTCATTTCATGCTTTCTGCAGGAGCTACCATGGGCTGGGACAGAAAGAGTATTTTTCTGTTCTAATAGCTGGCTGAATGCACTCGAGTAATATGCATTTCTTTTGCCCAGGTATTAGGTTACTATTTGTTTGGAAACATGGGGAAGAAATCTTGCATGCATTCAATCCGAGACAGTTTTTGCGCTGTTTCTGCAGAGCAGCAAGATTTCAGCACTGTAATTTGCACCTGACACCCCCTTGCCCAAGCACAAGAACTTCAGCTCTGCCTTTGCGTAATTTGCTATTATTTATGTGTTGTTTGGGGGTTTTTTATAGTAAGTTTCATAGAATGCAAGAAAGCGCCGGGACAGCAGTGTGTCTTCTGTGATCTTTGCCCAGAAGCAGCGCCTGAAGACTCCGTGGTGAAGGTGCTGTTGGCAAAGTGATGCCTGTGGAGTCCTGACACATGGGGAACTCCATCCTTTCAGTGTGTTTCATGCTGCTTTTGTATCTACAAGTTAATTCTCTCACATATACAGCTGGATTCTTTCCTGTGAGCTCCTCAACAGTAGTTTCAGTCCTTCACAATTAGTATCAATGGCAAGTTTCATTCAAACATTGATTTATTGGAATAACTAGCAGATATCATAAATCAGACCAGACAGAGATGTCTGTGGTAGCCCATTACACAGCTGCACTCCCATATCAAAATTTGTCTCTTTATCATCATTGATGGCTGGTGTTTGACCCTGCAAGCAAGAACCCATGCCCAAGGCGAAAGGTGCTGAAGGGAATGGATTACAGGCCATCATGCTCTTCTGGGCAAATCTAATTTGCTACAAAGAGAAAGCTCCTCTTCCTGGGTGGATCTTGCTGTATGTGGAATAATCCTTTCTCTTACCACAGTCTGAGAGTCCCTCATTTTGACGAAGAAAAGCCAAAAGCTGAGCAGGCAGCCTCACAGTCCTGGTGGGAACTATGCTGAAAAGAAGCTCATGGACCCATGGCTGTGCAGTGTTCGAGCAGACTCAGCTGTGCTCCTTGCCTGGAGCCATTTGCGACCACAGGCAGTGCCAGAAGTGGACACTGGCCATGCTCCCTTGCATAAATGTGTGGAGTGGTTTGGGATCTGTTCCAGCTAATTTTGGAGTCCCATTAGGACACAAGTGTTTTCTAAACAATTAGGAGCAAAAAACATTTCTGCTGGTACTTTGGTGCTCAGCTTCTCAGCTCCTCTCCCTTTAACATATCTCTGATATGGAACATTTCCTTCCCGTGCCTTTCAGATTCTCATTCCAGCTCACTCTCCATTTTCTTCCCACTCTCTGCTCATCAAACAATAAAACCATGAGCTCTCATTCTCCCCAGGTGTGCCCTGGGGCATCTGAGGGCAAAGCTCATTCAATGAACGCTAAAGGTAAGAAAAGGCTGATCTTGACCTGGCAGCCTTGCAGGAGTCTATTTGCATTTTAGCTCATTGGAGGTAATTTCAGGATTGATGGGGCAATAAACCACAATCACAGCTGCTGGGTGTTGTGGCCATGACATGTCTCGCATCCCTGCCTGCACCCCTCCCAGAAACAGCAAAGGGCAATGCCAAGCTCCAGCCGGCTGTGTCACCAGGAGCGTGAGGACAAGGTGAAGGTGCAAAGGGGAATGTCCTTGGAAAGGACACTGCTGTCCACCTGGTCATTGTGATGCAGTTTCCCAGTCTTGGCAGGAGCTGAAGCTGGTCGAGCTTTTTCCAGAAGACCCTCGATGTAATTGCTTTCACTTTTATTTATTTATAAATTTAAACTGCTGACAGCATTTAATTTATTGCTGAAATCAGTCTTTCTTCCTATCTCTCCCGAGAGGCTTCATCAAATATCCCTCTCTCCCTTTAACAGAGTATTATATGCTGCAATATTTGCTTGAAGAAATAAAGGCATAGGGTACCCTGTTTGGGCATTAATGATACGATATAATATAATATAATAT
>NW_010223304.1:0-6023 GCF_000695765.1 Mesitornis unicolor | reverse complement strand
ATTCTGTGTGATTCTGTGATTCTGTGTAAATAAAACTGTATGTAAGAGAAAGAATTTTCAAAGGCCTATCTAGATCACATTCTTCAGTTATGAGCAAGTATCTGTCTTTGCTTTCCTTGTTTTTATAGAGCCTCATGGTATTATCAGCTTGGTTGCAAAAGGCAATTGCTCAGTTACTTTCCAAGAAGAAATATGTTAAAAGGAGAAGTCACTTACTTGAGGAAATCTGTTTCCCTCTGGATCCTTGCCACCTGAGTGCTTGCTAAGCTTTTCCGGCTAGTCACTGCAGAAGAACTAGCAAACTGAAATAAAGGGAATTCTTTAGCCTTAGTAAGCGAATATTTGCAAAATGCATATAAGAGTAGCAAAATCAGCTAAAGATGTTGTTTGAGACAAACTGCACTGAAATGCATTGCTTTAAGGAATGTCTACTACACTTGATTCCCCCATTAGCTGCATTAAGCACCCCCAGCTTCTTTCATAAAAATAAATCAATGTCTTCCTATTTACTTCTAAGACACTGTTACTGAATATTAAGTTTTAAATATCAACTTGACAATCTATAGCAATAATTATTTACTAATTGCAGATTCAGTAATGTATTAAAAGAGAATTAGTAGGAATGCAGGCATCATTAATTTGCTTTGCCTGGTTTTGTCCTTACTGAAAACTGTGTGCTGCTTTGGGCATTCTTATTCCAGTCATTACCAGCAAATTTAAATTAGTACTGTATCATACAGCCAAAGGTATTAATTTCTGAGAGATTACATGAGAATGATCACAAATCTTCTCATCTTTAGTTTTTTAGAGCTCAGTTCTGATGACAACCTTTTACAGTTTTCTTCAACACTCCTTTTCTTTACCTGTAATGACTCTACTGGTAGTGCTGAGATGGATCCCTCTCTGTCCTCTGTTGACTTCAAATGCCTGGCAAGGAGCTGTGGTCCTTGCAGGGACCTGTGAGCAGTCTTTCTTTCTGTTTCCAAGTCTAAAATTACAACCCTGTTATTCCACTGTCATTCACATAATCCAATTAACATATATCTTAACATGAATATTACATACTCTCATTTTAAAGTATCTAAGCAAATTTAATAATGTATTTGACATCTAGATTTTGGGTTCAAATAAACTGCATGGAATTACAGGAAATCAAACTAGAAGAAATTTCATTCCTCTCTGAAAGAGCTTACTTTTGTGTTTTTCTCGATTTACGGTTTTCTTCCTCCCTGCATGCTCAGAAAAAAACCCAGCTCCTAAGAGTAAATTAATGAGTAAACATACAGGTCCCTGCTCTTAAACAGTCCCATTGCCATTACCATGGAATAAAAGGCTTCATCTACAGAGTAAATCTGGGCCACAATTTCATTTCTGCTTTGTGTATTTATTTTGAAATCTTACTGCAAGCAAATATCAGTAAAGAACTTGGTAAAGGATTTGCAATTCCATCAATTTAGCAGCAGTTTCTGGAACAAAGGGAAATATAGACTGTGTCTTATTATGTTGCTCAGAAATTAAAGACTTTTTAATATGTTTTAGTGTATGTAATGTGATATGTATGAAAGCTAATTTTCCTTCTCTATTTGCAGTGTTGAACAATTGAAATTGGAATTCCCAGAGGATGTTCTGTTTTCTGAGATGGTTTTGAAATTACCTATATTTTACCAGTGGTATAAGAGGGAAACCTTACACAGCTTATTTTTTAGCTAAGACAGATGTCTATTTCAGTCTTATGAAGTAACACTATACCTTGAAAATCTTTGGGTTCTTCACTCCAAGCAGGCTTGATTGCCACATTCACTTCATTCTTCTTTGGTTTTGTAGTAAATGTCCCACCTTCCCTCTCCTAAAAAGTAATAGTTTGTTATGAAACTATGAAATTAATTACTATGAAATATTTTTGTTTGCTCTATTCCTCTCTTGCTTTAGTTATTTGTTATGATTTTAAAAGTACTTGCTTATTTTCAATGCAAGCATTTGAAAATTATAAATGATAAATGTATTTTAAAAATATTTGACTTGAACTGGTAAAGAAAAACCAGAGAAGATAAAAAACCTGTCTCCTTGAAATGTTAGTATTACAAAACGGACTGAGGCAGTGAAGATGGGCAAACAGAGGTAAAAAATATAGAAGAAGTATAGGCAGTCACAGTGTAATCTCTAAGTAATACCATTCACACAGCATTTTATATTCAGACAAGGAGTTAGATTTGCTAAAACTTGCCTGCATGGCGATGTCTTTCGAGAAATTCTTGTCATTGTCTTCAACAGAGAGGAGGATGCTTGGTTGCTTGTACTCTACCAGAAATACCTTTGTTACAACTGTGCTCTCCCTGCAGTCCCTGAAAATCAATGTTCATATAGCTATATACATGCCACAAACCCATGTGCAGCAAAAAGTAAATCACGGATGAACATGGCTCATGGCTCCTCCAAGCTTGCAAGTTATTTCAGCTAATACTCTCAGTAACTACTGACTTGTTTTGTTATTTTTAAATTTATTTTCAGTTTAAAATGTGCACACCAAGAAGTTACTAACAAAATGTATGAGTCTTTTAATCCCTCAGTATCTTTACATGTAAAACACTTGATACTCCTTTATCTGCTTTCTGGGGTAATTACTGTTTGGCAGCATCGCAGAAAATAGAGGAGAGCGAGACTTTTCTTCCATTCATAATACCATATTAATTTTCCCATTGAAGCAGCAGGTAGCATCCTCTCCATTTGATATAACAACTGTCATGTTCTACCATTTGTTAAATTACAGCAGTAACATTAAAATGTCAGTAAAGGACCAAACCATTCCTTTAGGATTTATTATCATTCTAGAGCATCTATTTAGCCCACCTGAAAATGTTTTCATAAAAACATACTGGAAACAGTGTTAATCCAGGTAATGATATCAAAAATACAGATAGGCCTACATTTGTGGTGTTATATTTCAGTGCAGATACAAGCAAAGGCTATCTGCAGGTGCTAATAGCAGGGAACAGCAAGCATAAATCCTCAACTGGAGTGGAAGTTTCCAGTCCCTTGGAAATAAAAGATAATACCAACAGGGTACAGACAGGGAATGCAAGTGTCCTCTCTCTGTCTCTAACCATGAAGTTAGTTTGGAGAAAGTCAGTGGCCATGCAGCAAAATCCAGTGTTCTTTCCATGCATTGTATTTTTACTCTTGTACTAACATTGTACTTAAGCTGTGAGGTTTAGCATTCTGTGCTCCTTCAGGAGAAACGAAGCAGATTCCTGGGCAGACCAACTTCTATAATCAAACCCCAGAAAATACCATACTAGTTCCTCTAGCATTTTTGATGACCACACTCAAAAAGATGAGCTCTAAGTATAGTATATTCTATTAGTTTCTCACTCACAGCTTATATGGATCGTTGGCCTACACCCACAGCCCAGGAGATAAAGATCCAAGAGATAATCCAACTGCACAAACACTTAATGGCTAAAAAGTGTTATGAGAAAGTGAAGTCAGTGCAATCCATGAAGATCGCTTGGATGACAAACTGGCTGGGGAAAGAGGTGTCTCTCATTTGCGAGGTCTGGAGTGCTTCAAACAACATGGCTCTAAGCCATGACGGGGGTATCTGTCCCTTGCCAAAATAGGATTAAAATAAAACAGGATACTTACTTTGTAACTGCCAATGCCTTGACCATTATTTTCCCAACTGGTAATATGATAGGACCTTTATATTTAAAAGTGTTGTGCTCTCCATAGCCAGGTTTCCTAATGACTTCTGGTTTACTTCCATCTAAAGTGTAATAAATGGAGACCTCAGGTGTATCTGAAAGACACAGAGAAAGTAATTAGCCAAACTGTATTCAACCTGTGAAAAACAAACTCTATGCTTCAAAGTACTCACTATTGTGTTTGATTTTTCCCACATAAAATAAAGCAGTTCTATAAATTATTGAATGTTTGGGACTAAAACTGTTTTTTCCATGAAAAATTAATTACTTAACAAATGCAATTTCATTATAAGCAATATTGCTTTTCATAAAGCAGCTGTGCAACAGTTTTGTACGGAAACATTGCAACAGCTTGTCCATTCTAATGATGGGAAAGATATTTTCTCCCATGATGAAAGGTGGCATTTTAACAATTGCAAGAAAAACCTTTGGGGTGAGCCTGGCACATGATACTTTCAAGCACTGGTTTTGCAGTCAATACAAAATGCAACAGCTTAAGAGCTTGATCTTGGAAGCAGTTAAGACTGCTAACATATATAACTCATGTCAATAATATTGTTTGAATGCATAAAATTAAGTGCAAGTATATTTGGTGTATCAAAACATGTTGGTTAATTTTATAATTTCGTTAAGGAAGTGGACACTCATAAAAATCATAATTAAATGCCAACAGAAGTATAGAGGCTAAAAGTTTCAAATAAACACATAAGAAAAGGTTTTACATAAAGTCAAAGCTCTTATTCATACCTGATTTTATTTCTATGAGAGTATTTGTGTCTATTTCATGTTTAGCCTTCCCTGGAAGAGGGATTCGAAGTGGTATGACCTGAGGAACTGAGACAGAGCCAGCTGTCATTTTTCTCAGTGGTGATCTTTAAAAAAAAAACAACAAAAAGGCAGACAAAAATTTTTCTAAATAGAAGAATGCATTGAGAAATACAGCCTTTTAATGTGATCCCTTGTCTTTGTTTCTCTTAAAAGAGAGAACACCGGATTCTTTAAACTGCTAGGTCTCATTAATGTTTGCATGATTTTCACATAGAAAAGGAGCAAGGTGACCATCACGCTTTTGACTTATTCTCCTGTTTCAAAACTGTGAACAAAGCTTGACATGAGCACTGTCAATTTCATTTCACTTTGGCCTTCCTTGCTCAAGTCTGATTTTCAAGTGTACAAGTGAAACAGCTTTAGCGTCATACATCAGTGATGCATGGTAAGAGTGAATGACAGTGAAATATCTCAACCCTAATCATGGCAGATGTGGTGGCATTTTCTCTGCAGGAAGAACCAGCCTCTTGTTTCATTGTGGCCACCCGAATATAAACAAGATGTCCTGAAAAGGACTAAAGCAAGATAGCTTAACCTTATCTCAGCTATTGTATGCATTAAGAATATACCTATAAAACAGGTGCCAAACATGATTTATCATAATTTACATAGTCATTATCACGCCATGCAATTCAAGAATGAAAAATTGCATTTTGATACGATAACATTTTACAATACAAAAAGAGGTACTCCAGATCTTTCGAATTGATACTCGGGACCAGGAAACATGCCTACACTAGAAGGATTTGGTTTTGTAACCAACCCTTCAATCCTCCAGAAATGTCTCTCGTGCTACTCATCAACGCAGACATGATTCAGTACGGGAGGTGTTTGTTAGTCCATGCTCTCACTGGGGCTACAATGAGGTAATAAGCCACAGTGCTGCCTGCAGCTGCCCATCTCCTTGGCTGGGTTGCCTGAAACAGTGGTTAAAGAGGGAGTGCAGTTCTCAGCCAAATTCTCTTGGGCCGCATACAGTGGCACGGAAGATGCAGCAATGGGTGGACCAGATCTTTACTTGGCATAAAAAGGCAGAGAGGAATTTTCCTCAAGGACCCGCCTGCTCTTGGCACACCTGGACCAAAAGCACAGAACCGTTCCAACCCTCTGGGACCTCATCACTGATGGGACACAACCGGTGCTGCCGGCATCCCCAGCGCGCCCGGCCCCCTGCCCCGGCCTGGGCTCAGTCCCTGCCTGCCCATGCCCTGCTAGGTCAGTCCCCGCTTCACGTCACCTCACGGCACGGCCCACCCTACCCCATCCCACTCCATCCCTTCTGCACAGCCCCTGCCACCCCACTCGGTCCCCCTGCATGAGCCTGACCTCCCTGCTCGAGCCTGTCCCACAGCCCTGCCCACCTGACTCAGTCCCATGGCAGACCCTTGGCCACCCACTCGTGCAGCCTCTGCTCACCCCGCTGGATCCCACCCCACAGCCTTGCCCGCTTTCCTCGATCCCATCCCACAGCCCTGCCCCCCTCGCTTGATCCAA
>NW_010223303.1:0-5751 GCF_000695765.1 Mesitornis unicolor | reverse complement strand
ACCAATGAAATGGAGCAAAGAAGGGTAATTCATTGGGCCAGCTGTCCAGACATATCTCAGTTATGAAGAAAGCTCTTATCCAAAGCTGTTAGGGAGATTTTATCTTTTTTTTTTTTTTCCCTCCTAAAGAAAGTTCAAGGTATCCTGTTCACTAAGGCATTTTGGGTGGCCAAAGACACATCTGCAGCATCAGTAGGAGGAGGCAACTTTAATTTCTTGACTGGATTAAAATGTGACAGGTTAGGACAAATTGGTGTAAGCAATTATTGAACTGGTAAGGACACTGAGCTGAAGTCTTTCAATAATGTAGACAGAAATTATTTGGAAACTGTTGCACCACTACGTTTCCTCAATGCTGGATTTGATATGCAAAGAACCAACAATTAAACACCTGTAAATGTAATCTTGTCTCACAGAGGAACATGTCAATTATTCTAGCTTTTCCTTCCATCTGTCTATTGACCACTGGTGTAAAAAGAAGACAGTTGAAATATGAGGTTTTAGTAGAAATTAATTAATTGTGTAAAAGCAATAACTAAGAAAGCATCGAGATGTCTACATAAGAAATAGTCAGAAACAGTCAGAAAGTGAAGTGGAACCCAGTGCTGGAGGACAATAAGATGAGAGATGAACAGATGCATGGGAGTGGTAGCACAGAAAGGGATTTGGATACGAAGTCAAGAAACAAGAAAGTTGAAACTAAAGAGGAAAGTTAATAAAAGGGAATGTGTTCACAATGGTATGGATGAAAACTTAACTTAGAAACTCTGTTGAGAATCAACAGAAGAAGGATGAGATTACAAAATAACTAGGAATCATTTGATACAGGAGGTGATAATAACTGGGAGAGTTAGAGAAAAAAGATCTCACAAACATTGAAGGTAAAAAGTAGTATGATTAATTAATAATTTAGATGTCAGACATAGAACAAGAGAAAGGAGTTGAACAGCAGCTCTTGATTCTGAGCTAGAAATTTGATGTGGAATCTGGTGCTGACACCAACTATGTGTAGTGAGCAAAAGCGTGCTCAAACAGGACAAGTTTTGACAAAATAACATCTACATGTGAGAGACTCAGAAGTTATGGTTCTCTTTGCAGGCTTTTATAAACCCTCATATATTTTGTCAGAATAGGCCTTGATGTTAGGTCTCAACAGAAGACTGACTTACAATGGAAATATCCTTGCTGTTAGCTGTTATGTTATCAAGTATTTCTTGAGCTTTACAGCAAAATTTTGTGACTAAATTTCCTAAATCTGATTGCTAGCTTGATGCAACATTTCCTCTGGTAAATTGAAAAATGAATTATTTCTTGCAATGATTGTTATTGGATTTTTTCTTGTTTAAAATAATAATTATTTAATTGCATCTTTTGTTTGAAAATGATAAATACATTAAAGATTAATAACAAAAATAAAACTCTGAGAATGATGTATAAGAAGAAAAGTTATTGATGGTAATGATGATGATAGTGTTTGTGAGACTACAATACTAGCCCATTTGAGTACAATTAAAAAACCATATTCTCAGAATGAGCATAAAATGATAGATTTTCTCACTTAAGTGTCAGTTTTGTCTCTGAAAAAAACCCCAGCCTTTTTGGTTGGTTTGGTTTGGTTTTTTTCCCAGCAATGCAATTTCATATACTTATAAATTTAGTACTGGAAAATCTATATTAAACAATACAGTTTTCATTATAGTTAAAACTAAACAGAATAAGCAAATCTGAGATCTCTGTACTAACTTCTTTAGTTTTTGTAAATTTATTTTGTTTCTGCTCTTGCACTACTGATAGATTCCTTTTTGTCATGTTTTCATCTGCTGCTAACATAACCCCCAAGCTTTTACCACCTCCTTTCTTGACCACAATTACATGAGGACACCAAGTTTCTGTTCAGAGTCATTTGACTTTGATGGCAATGATTTCAAAGCATATGCTTAAAAAACAAATACAGTTAAGCCATGTTCTGATTAGGGATGGTTCATAAATTCAGCTTTGGCATAGTTATCCACTGCCAGATCTGTGAAGCTGTTTATAAGCTAGTTGTCTCCTTCTTTTATTCTTCATTCTTCAGGCACCAGATGTCCATCTTTCTGGATTTATGCTTAGTAACTGAGTTACTGAATGTGAAATTTGCAGAAGATACATTTCTATATAGGCACAGGAACAGGAAGGAATATAAAGGGTTCCAAGTAAAATCTACTCTTTTAAAAATTTTCTTAGTTTGCTGCATTTCATTTTACAGACCACTCAGAGAGAAGCAGGCATAATAATAATATACTGCAGCAAAATATTGTTGCCTGCTCTGAAGCAACCACTAACAAGTTTTAGACGTAATTCTTTATTATTTTCAGACATATGTATAATATGTATTTTTCATACCTGACAAATGCCACACATATTGCAAATTTTACAGTGTAAACAATACTAAAAACATGTATAAGTACTTACAGAAGGGTGCATAATTTACACCTGTTTACTAAAATGTGTGTGTGCTCATGTATGGTTTGGGACCTTTAAAAGAATCAGTTTCTATTTGGACAATCTCAAGCAAATATATACTGTTCTTCAAAACATCTGAAACAGGCAGTTTTGACTATTAGAATTTATGTGTGACTTTGAAGTCACTGCAGTCATGACATTGTCTCACCTCTTTCTAACTATGAAATTAGTTTTTAAGTACTGCTGAAAAAAATGGGAAATTAATAGTTTTGGGAGTTTTGACTGAAGTCAGATCAATAATGTGAGAAGGGGTCATTCAGGAATAATATTGCCATTGAACCCAAAATCAGTCAGCTCAACGTTAATCATGTGATTTACCTTAAAATATTGCACCAACACTCATCCTGACAAAGGAGATAGCAGATCCATATAAGACGAATGGTTATTAAGGTACTTGTACAAGGCAAGTCATAGCTAAATAGACACATATTCATCTGAATCAGCCTATCATTATTCAAATTATTCAATCACTGATTTGATACCAGTGGAAGGATTTTCAGAGTCAATAAGTAATTTAATAAAGTGTAATTGCTTAATAAGTCAGACATACAACTGGTAGAAAATATAATTGTAACTAATTTCTCAAAATGACTGGTATCTAACTAGCTTAACTGTTTTGAGAAAAATGTTATTACAAATTTTTCAGAGTGTTTTAGAAACTTAAATTAATCTAATACCATAGATATAACTGAAATGTCTGAATCAAATGCAGGATCTATTTTCCAACATTGATAAAGAAAGTTATTGAAATTCTTGGTTATCAAAGCTTTTCATTTACTCTTGGCATAACCTCAAGTTCTATTGTTTTTTGTTTAAACTATGAGTGTCTTACTGCTGAATATCCCTATAACATTTTTTCCTATGATATTCATATAGATGTTTTCCATAGAGATCTTTTAAATAAAGTACAGGTGCGTTACTTCGTAATGCTTTGGAGCATAGCACATAAATTATTATCATGCAGCTTTAACCAGATATTTTACAAATCTGTGTAGCCAACAAGTTATTCTCTATTGGTATCTGACCTCTAAACAAAGTAGTTAATTTATTCCTTATTATATCTGCAGGTGAGAGATATTTGAAGGTTAGCATAGTATTCTTTAGCTAGTGTTAAACTGCAAAGCTTCAGTACTGTAGATCCATATGTTAGAAATCAAGGGAACTTATTCTAAATAAATATGCGCAA
This sequence comes from Mesitornis unicolor, assembly GCF_000695765.1. Classification (NCBI taxonomy): domain Eukaryota; kingdom Metazoa; phylum Chordata; class Aves; order Mesitornithiformes; family Mesitornithidae; genus Mesitornis; species Mesitornis unicolor. The sequence goes on along the minus strand of NW_010223303.1, from coordinate 2,063 downwards.
TAAGTGTATTAAAGAATTTGACAAAACATTCTGTGATTTATAATCTTATCTTGATAAGAGTGATGAGCCAATTTTGAGATTAATTTTTCTCAGGTTATTTCAAAGCCCTGTAGCAATGCAAATCTGCGCAATGATTCGTAATATATTAAGAATATGACATTTTTAATCTTCACTTTAGGGAGTAATCAAAATTTAGGACTTAGTTAATCTGACAGGATTTGTATTGCCATTATGAAAGTACTCAAGACCAAATGTAATTATCTTCTTCATGATATTTACCAAATCACTTACATATAAACACAAACAAATTATTTAGCAAAATAGTGTTTTTCTACAAATTGATACTGTTTTCCATAAGAAAGTGTTGTTTATGTAAGAAAGTATAAACATACTAGAAACATTCTAAATTATTATTTTGAGTTTTTAAAAATATTTACCAGCGAGAGGGTTATAGTTACATTTAAAAAATAAATATATAATAACATAGTAGAGATTGTTTGAAGTATATTGGAGTTCAATTAGTATAGGAAATTACTGTTCTACCAGTCTACTCTCTAAAATCGGGTAAAACAATTAAACAGTTTAACAATAGTCATAGGGGAGCGCAAGGATGGAGTGCTGCAAATAGTGCATGCAAACAGAAATTGAGGATGTACAAAGAGGGTGCTGTGGTTTGCACAGCAGTTTGTACAGAAAAGTGAGTGGGAAAGGCCATGCAACCTACTTGCAAGCCCACAGCCCAGGGAAGTGTTCTAGGTCTCTTCCAGTATGGTGGGCACTTATCTCAGAGTTAAAACCAGTGTTTCTACACAGAAAGCCCCTAAGATGTCTGATGCTTCCACCCAGAGACAGCTGGGAAGGCGAGAAGGAGAAGGAGACTTCAGTACAGATGGCATGTTGCAATGAGTGCCTAGACTCTTCTCCTGGAGAAAAGGTAAGTGGATACATAAGGTGTGTACAGGTTGGTGATCTGTTGTGTCAGGTGGCAGGAAACAGTTAAAAGGCTGTGCAATATTAGAGGGGCCAAGATGGAAATAAATAAATGGTTTCAGAACCACATTCCTGTGGTGCACACCACAGAGAATGAGGTACCTTGGACTCTCATGACCCACTCTGTTTCAATCCCTACCTTCCAGCATTGCATCCAAAAAAATACATGAAGCTTTAACAGTGTAGACACCCATGAGCAAGATCTGTAAGGAGTAACTGTACCAGCACCATACAGAGGATAACACAAAAAGAAACGATGAGTGCTTATCGTGGTTGACCCCCTGTTAGGAGGCACTGAGGCACTCATCTGCCAGCCTGACAGGGAGTCACGAGAGGTATGTTTCCTTCTGGGAGCTAAGGTCCAAGATGTTGCCCAAGAGAGTGCCACAACTTGTCAAAAACACGAACTACTATTCCTTGCTACTCTTTCATGTGGACACAAATGACACTACAAGCCAGAACCTAGGCAGAATCAAGGAAGACAACAAAGCTCTGAGGGTGCAAGAGAAAAGTAATAAAAAAGGTAAATTATGTTCAAAGTACTGAGGATATTTTCTTTTCCAAAAACTAGACCTATTATTATAAATCAGATAAAAGAACTAACAAATTAAGAAAAAAAAACTGAATAAAAATCCATTTCTAGTGCACAGTGTAGATATTGTTTTGATTTCAAAACAATAATTTAAAACATGTTTATTTCTTGCACCATGTTCTGCAGGAACAAAGTCTTGATTTCATGTACAGCTAGGTTTAGTTCTTGCACCTAAAGCCTTCCATCACAGACTGCTCTGAAGGATCACAGCTCTCACCAAAGTCTACCAAAGCTTTACAACTAACAAAGCCTTCCTGGGTTTCTTCCACCCAAATTTTGACAATGAAATTTGAGGATCTGATAATAGAAGATGAGCAGAAGTAGAATAGGACTGGATCAGAACATTTGCTTCATGCTAAACTGATGTAAAATCTAGTGTCCAAATCATTAATTGCTACAGAAGAAAATAATACATAAGGGCTCCTAACTAATTTGACTGGCTGAGAGAGTTGGTTGGGGCTGTTCAGCCTGGAGAAGAGAA
>NW_010223302.1:0-5902 GCF_000695765.1 Mesitornis unicolor | reverse complement strand
AGAAAGTTTCAACCTTTGCCCTCTCAGACCACCTTAGCAAAGCAGGAGAGAGGGAACTTGAGCAGAGTGTGTGTTTTATCCTTCCTCTCACAGGCCAGTTAGAAACCTCTGAGCCCATAGTGAGCCTTGAAGCGGGCAAAGCAGAAACATTCCTGAGTGCATGACTTGGGGACCTTCATTTCTGAGGGCTCTGCAGGACCCCAGAGGGTTTCCACACACACTGGGAGGCTGCCTGGCCAGGTCAGCCTGTTGTTCCCAGCCATCAGCTTCTTCCACAGCTTCCTCCTGCCAGAAGCAGCACAGAACACACATGCACTATCTAATTAGTCTCAGTGGAGAGTGAATCTCAAAATGTCAGCTTCTGCAAGCCATGCTGACTTATACCAAATGAGAATCTGCCTTCAAAAGGCTCTCAAGGGAACATTAATTGGACCACGGTATGACATTGTCCAAGGAGAGCTGTAGTGTAAGGAGCGAATGCAAAAGTTAGTGCTAGGTTGCAAACACTAAGTGCTTAAATGTCTAAACATTATGTTTTATGGTATTTCTATTTCAGCAGTACCCAGGTCAGTAACTGGGACCCCACTGTGAGACATGGTTGTTTTCCAGTCTATAGCAATGGGCACAGAACTCTTGCTTTTGCTCCCTGTCTTCTAAGCTATTCTTTCTTGCTTAGAGTTTTGAGTAATGAACTCTAAGATGAGACAAACACCGTGCTCTATCCAGAAAGAGTAAAAGAAAGCAAAAACGTTAGGGAAGCATTTACAGGATTGCTCCTCTATTTTCTGATGTATGTTTTCAGAATAAGGGCGTCATCTCATACGTCCTCCATGCCACATCTTGGTGACACATGGCTTCCACCAGCCTCCATTTCACATCACCAGTGGCCATATCCAGATGCCCAAGCCAGCAGCAATCACTGAAAGCCACAGCTGGGCTCTGGTCCCTTCTACTCAGCTCAGTCCTTTCAGATAACAGTTCTTCAGAGTTTGCCAGTCTGTCTGCTTCCCCACTGCCCACATGCTGGATCCTTTTAGCTTGTGCTAGGAAGCATTAAAAAAGGACTCTGCTGCAGTCCTCTCATAATGCATACTCCTTGCCAGGAGGTGGTGCAGGCAATTATACATTTACTGTAGCATCTTCCACATTTCCAGCTGCTGACCAGTGCCAAGAGTTTCTTTATAGCTTCTCCAAAATACAGACAGCAGGGCTGAGCTATTCCTGTGTCTTTGTTCATCACCTACCCTGAGCGACAAGATGGGGAGAGAGAGATCTACACTCTCCCCACCTCTGCACTAAATCCCTGCCTGCCTCAAGGTCAGTAACAGTCAGGTGGCACTCAGCTGCTTCTTTCTGTGCCCACAGCACAACTGTTGTTTTACACTGGAAGATGGACCTAAATCAAAGAGCCCAAATCTAGAGCTCAACACCCAGCAACCATGGAGTGTGCTGGTCTGGGGTCTCCCCTGTGACACCAGCAAGGCTGAAGGTGCTCTGCTGCAAGCTGAAGCTACAAAGGTTGACTAAGCCCATCCTGCTTCTAAAATGAGCTAACTTCTCTGTCTTGACTGGAGGAATGTAGGAGAAGATGCATTTTATAAAAAAGAGAGAGAAGGAACTTCAGTGCCCCAGACAGCAGAGCTAAAGCAGATGGTAACAACTGGAGGGGAGAGATAACTACAAGGATTTTAACAGTGAAGTATGAGCCCTGACTACTATCGAATAACTGCTGGAGCAGAAGAATCAGTCTAAAACCAAGCAACATACTGACTAAGGCTGAAGTTTATAAAAGCAATGCTTTGTCAATGCTTCCATAAGGAACACAGGCACAGCAACCACCAGGAAAGAAAAGAGGTGGCTGGGTGCATTTGACAGGCTACATTTAAAAGGATTTTTGGTGTCAGCTTCCAACAAACAGTTTAAAAAAAAGATACCTATTACCTCACCATCTTGTGGGAAATTACCCTTATAATGGTCATTTATGCTAATACATGACAAATCTCCTTGTGAAATGCCCACCCAAAACCTCCTGGATACCCAAGTGAGAGAGTAGCAGCAGCAGATGCTTTTCTGTTTAAGACCTGAAGGCTCAGAGCATCAGTAGCTATCATTTGGCTGGGCCTCATTTGAATATAGAGTCAGGGTGATTTTTATGTGAATTGTGCCCTCTGTTGATCCAGGTGAAACACTTCACTGAGATGATATTGCTAGCCTAAGCACAGCTGCTTCAGTAAGACGTGTTTTTATTTAGGAAATACTTGGTTTTTTCTGGTTGGTTTGGCTTATAATTATACTTTTCAAGTAAGCACCTAACAGACATCTCATGACAAGTGATGGCCAGAGTACACCAACCTGAAAAAAAGTTTCCCTGGTCACTACTTATGAAATTCCTTCCTGGGATGAGTGTGAGAAGAGCAGGACCATGTCCACCTTCCTCTGGTGCCCCTGCATCTGACATAAGACAAGTGGTGTCTTGAGCAAACAGGAGCGGAGAAGGCCACACGCTGCTGTGTGTGCAAATAGCTCCATTTACAGGGTTTCAGTGTGTGAATTAAAAAAGGCGAGAATGACAAGAAGAGTTGTAAAATAAAACTTCACAAAGTATCTGGATTTCCTTATTGTTCCTTCAGACATTTGTCTTTTCCAAATCTTGCACCTAACAAATATTTTCTTCTAAAAGAAAACAGAGGAGGCAACAAAACCACATGTGTCTTGCCTAATGAAATACACCATATTTAGCATGTAGAATATGCCAATATGGCAATACAGAATAGTTATGATTTTCCCCTTCGGTTGTGATCTTTAAGCAAGGATCTCTAAGCAAGCATGTTACACCCCTGGTGTTTTTCACTTCTCTAATCAGGAGTGTAAGAGTCTGGCTTGCCCGATGTCAGATGTATTATTACACCACTGGGGCAGCCCCTCCAGGCACTCTTTCTGCCCTGTAGCCTTTTCTGTCCAGACCTGAGTGTTGTGTTCATTACGGAGATTTCTAGTGGCATTCAATTCAAGCCTTTCTAAAGTCCCACCACTTTGTGTCAACCTCTGCTTTACTGATTTTTTAAAAACCTTTTATTCTACTTACCTTCACACCACTATTTTCCTTTTCCCATTTGTCATTGTTTCTGTAGCTGTTAGCCACCCTCCCCAGCAATCAGCCATAGATATGTTATTTAATATCCTCTGATAAGGCTATTTTTAATTTTTATTAAAGATAGTATTATTACAAGCACTGATTTCAAATCTCAGTGCATTTCTTGGACTTGAGTTTCAAGCAGATTGGCTGCAGGGTATGTGCCCAGACACACACTTGCATAGGTAAAATCTGAGGAGTTCTGTAAAGACTTGTTATTTCCATCTCAGAAGTGAAAAGGATATTTGTTATCAGAGTTTGAGACATAAAACTTATAAAAAAGTTAATGTGGTTCAAACTTACAAACTTTAAAGGCAAGGACTCTGGCATCTGTCCAATAACAACACTGGCTGATGCTCAACAGAAAGGGAAATGTCTCATAAGGTTCAAAGAAACTTTGGAAATGTTAGTTAAATGTTGTAGTTAAGATTTTAAGTTGATGCACTTAACCTGACCCTTTGTTTGTGTTGCTGTCTGTGCCTAGCAAGTGACATAGCCATCTGACACACAACAGTGACTTTCCCAAGTCTCACTACTTGTCCATGATGATATTCATCTCCTGATGCCCACAGAGGGTATCCCTGGAAGGAGGACAGCAGGGCAGGCTAACACCTTCACTTCCTTCACTTCTTACCTGGCTTGTCCTGGGGCAGCTGGGGCTACATAGCCTGGGGGCAAGTCCTGCTCATCCTGCTAAGACAAGAAACACCAGGTGTGATGGACATGAAGGAAGTTGCCAGCCTAAGATTATACTCCTGGAGATTTACTATAGCCTAAAGGGAAAACAAGTGTTGATTCCCAAGCCTTGGAGATTGCAGTATATACATATTTATGCTAGATCACAATGTTACAGGCAGAATAAGCGTACACTGTGATGACAGCTTCATCTGACACATACAGTGAAATCCAAATGAAAAAAGAATCCTAACAGGTCACCTCTGCAACGAGACACTGTTGTGCCATGGACAGACTCAGTGGGAAGGGACCATCTCTCTCAAATTGCCTCCAGTATCACAGCTGCTTTCAGAAGTGGAACAGAAGCACAGTAGCAAAGGATTTGCTCATAGGAGACAATATTGGATGCACCATTTCTTGCTTGCTCAGCTTATCAAAAATGTGTGTCTTTACATAAAAGTGGATATAATCAAATAATATATTCTACATCAATCATTATTGGATAGCCCATTTATATTTATTTAAGATAGATAATTACAATATATCAAGCTATGTTGTGCACCACTAAACATACAACAGTCATTGCAGTCACCTCACAAACACACATATTGCTTTATTTACAAGAGTTTGACATAAGAAGAGTATTTAGGGAGAGAATGTTCTGGAGATAAAACAGTCTTCGCATAAGTCTTTGCCTGAGAGGAGTCTGATCAAACATGCATTCCCATATTCTGTAGTACCCAGTTGATTTATTTTAATCTCTGAAAAGTAAGACCATCTTGGGGATTCAAAGACCTCACAGAATAATTTATCCTAACTTATCAATTTACCTCATAGATAATTTATTAGTCTCATAGATTGAAAGAAAAGCCTGGAGGTCTCTAATCCAAATTCCTGCTCAAAAAAGAGTTGACACCAAAATTAGATGAGGTTGTTCATGGCCTCACAGTCAAGTTTTGTAAAATTTTGAGGACAGAGATCCTACAACATCCCTGAACAGCCTGTTTCAGTGTAATTATTGTCATGATGAGGAACTCTTTCCTAATATGTGCTCAGAATTTATCTTGTTGCAAATTGAGTCCTATTACCTTTACGTCTTGGAAAAGACTCTGGCTGCAACTCCTCTGTAACCCCCCTCTAGATACCTGGAAGCAGCAACTAGATCCCCCTTCAGGCCTTTTACTTCCCAGCTGAACTCGGTTCCCTCAGTCTCATCACCTCAGAGAGACAAATTCGGATGCATTATCACACTCATGGCCTCTTACAGAAGGCTCACTCACGTTAAGTGCTCGCTGAGATGAGAAAAAAACAAATTTTTGTTCACCTAAACCTGCATTTTCAGTGTCAACCTCTAATTACTGCTGACCTTCAGGAGGTTTGATTTTAAAGGTTGACTGTTTTCATCTATAGCCACAATTCCTATTCTGGTACCACATCAGGACCTGCAAAAGACACAGATTGCAAAACACACAGAGCACAAAACATCATGGTTTGTGTTGCTTCCAGATCAGCCAAACCCAGGAAATAGTGAATTTCTCTGGGGATGGGGCCACTCCATGAGGCTGACAGGGAGATGTGGTTGTGGATGGAAAAAAAGCACTGAGGTTTTTCAGCGCAGCTTGTGCTTCCTCCACACCAGTCCTGACCTAGTCCTGCTTTTGCATGCCTTAATGGAGAAGGACACTGAGAAAAAACTAGGGCACTTAATTTATCAACCTTTTGGAGAAGGGACTCCCTTTCTCCTACTTTCTATATAGTACCAAGTGGGCTGCCAGACCTTAAGCAAGTGATTTATATAGAGGTAGTTGTATCACTAGACACATATGAAAAACCACATGTGAAAAAAAAATCTTGCACTCAGAGCCATCAATGGTTCAGCACTGCCTTCAAAACAAATCCTGCTAATTTTAACACAGAGTTATGAATACGATTCTCTTCCCATGTTTAACTTAGAACAGCTCTGCATCAGCTGCATATGCTGCTGCCTGAGTTGCACAAATGTTGCCTAAATGCCACAGGGATCACATTCCTCCAGCTTTTTCAGATGCCTCCACAGTGATTCCTAAAGAAAAAGAAAAAGAAAAAGAAAAAGAA
>NW_010223301.1:0-5775 GCF_000695765.1 Mesitornis unicolor | reverse complement strand
CTCCAGCCTGTCCAGATCTCGCTGGATCTCTTTTGCCCAAACACAAATTTCAGTTATGTGACCATCCTCATAGAAATGATAGTGTATACTTCTTTAAAAAGAAAGGTGCTTATCTATTGCAGTGATTCACTTTGATATGTGACTTCAGGAAAACAGACCTTTTTCCAGCTCATGGATCTGCCTGAAAGGATACCGTGAGAGACAGTGCTGGAGAGAAGTGGAGGATCACTTCCTGCAAGCTCGAGAGCAGTCTATATCCATGCAGAAACTCAAACAAAGGTGGATAAACAAGGAGATCCTGACTAAACTGAAGCTGACTTTCTGATCAGCAACTGCCAGGGAGGTCCAGGCAAAGAGTCTGGTCACCTTCAGAGCAGATGTGTAGTGATGTTGCTGATCAGATCAAAGTTAAGCATGTGTGAAGCGCACAGCCCAGGCTGTACAGTGCAGGCTATGCAAAACACTAATTTCCAGCCTTGAGGGGATGACCTTTGCTGAACAGTGCTCAGGACCTGTCATGGTCACTGCAAGAACTGATCCAGCCTCCCAAAGCCAAGTGAGGGCTTCAGTTTAATCCTTAGGGCTTTTGATCAGGACTGCATATAATAATATTAACAACAGCTGCATGCATTTTAAGTGTTAACCATATAAAAACAAGTCCATGTCTTTGAGTGTTCATATCTGTATGGTGACTGTTTCAACATGTATGAGAGGAAAATAGGAGGAACAGTCTGATGCAATTTTTTAAAATTTTTAATTTTGAACAGAAACTACCTGATTGTTACATTCATTTTTGTACTTCCAGTACAATTTGCTGAAGTTAAAAATGTACACAATTAAAGCACTGATTGAAAAAGGTAATCAAAGCAAATGTTTTTTCCTCAGCGTGTTGAGGATCTTAACTAATGAAGAGAACACACACAGTGCAATCCAAATAAATAATTTTTCAGGTCACTTAGTCATATCAAAAGTTGTGGGTAAAGAGAAGGCAAACAAACATTTGCAGAAATGTGTGCTTTAAACATAAGAATGAATGTGCTGCACCTCTTTCTCTATTCTGGTTCCCAAGGATTCTTAAGAAATTGGATTCAACTACCATACTCCACACTGCACTGCCAGAGAAGCTTCCTTCAGTGTGACATTTACAAGACAAGCATTGTATTACATGATTTGTAACTTCAGGATTTGCTAAACCGTATTTTTTCTCTAAGTATTAGTAAATCCAAGATGTAAATAGGCTTAAAGCTTTTGATACTTAAAGGTGAACTGGAATTTATTTTAGATGATTAGTTTTGATGCATGGATGACTTACATATGCAGTATTATTTCTTTCTTTTAAAATAAATCAGAACAGTTTTAAAGATAACTATAAAGGTCACCTGTTAATCATCTATGCTGAACTTCTTCAAATGATCTGATGTATTTCAGAGTGCAACACTGGCTCTAAGAGTAGTTGTTGGAATCAGTGAATTTTGTAATCAGAACGATGACAAATGGTAGAGGCCTACATGGAAAAAATGAGCAACATTGACTACTCAGGTCAATGATTACCTTCTTTTCTACAAAGCTGACTGATCTGTTTATGCATCATATTATTCTTTAGCTTCTTTAACCTTTTTTATTTCTTTATTTCCCTGCCTTCCCTTTTTTTGGTATACTTATGAGTAGTATGAGCAATAATGCCACACACAAGTCAGAGTCTGTTTAGTGCTGGTAAGAGCAGCCACTCAACAATGACAGTGTACCCCAGATTTGACATGACAATGCACCTATAACATTTTTCCTTTCTTTGAGACTCTGTATTTAAATCTCTCAGATCCTCTTTTTTGTGATGATTTTCTGAGATTGATTAGAAAACAAAAAAGAATATATTTTTCCACTGGTGTTTTGAACTACCAAGATCTGAATTAAGCCATTTGCAGAAATGAATATAGAAATCTAGAAATCCTATAATGACATACATTCATCCTGCAACCAAAATATAGGAGTAGTGCATGCACATTTTGGCCATCTGTGAAGTGCTGGTGTACCACACATCTAGGGAGTGTTTTGGGCATTACATGTGCTAAAAAATATTGAGAGTACTCTTTTGCATATTTGAAAATACTAAAGATTATCCATAGGTCAATTTAAGACTTGGTATCTAGGCACCAAAAGGAAGGCATGCAAAGTTACCAGCCATTCCTAAAAACCTGGTCTTTAGTGACCTTAACATATCCAATAAACATAGAACATTACAAGGCCTTTTTTTCACTTTCCTTCACTCCATATCATTTAAAAATTCCTCAGCAAATGTATCCCCTTTACATCATATTTACCTTGTCCCTCCCACTTCATGACTGAAGTAAAATAACATCTATTTCCTAATAAAATAAGTTTTATTTTGAATTATTTGAATAATTATGTAGAAACCTACTGTGTTTTGAGGCTGATTCAAAGCAAACAAGTTTGTATGAATAATTTTGGGAGAAAAGGTATGCCTGAATTACACTGCTGAGACCCAAACCTATTTTGGAGACAGTTTAGGAGCAATGATCTGAATCAGGAGGCTGACTGTGGACATCACAATGTCTCACTGAACCAGGTTTGTGAGTCCCTGCAGAGTGGCTGACCTCTCTGTGGACCAGAATGTGAAGCTACAGACCTGTGCTGTGAGCAGGTGTACAGGACCAAACACTGCATTAAGAAGGGTAGATGGATTGCATCCCTGTCTCATTCTCATGCTGTACAAAAATAGGAGGCTAATACTTATACACTTACCAATCATATATAGAGGGGATAAACAGATGTAGCCAACTTTTCTTATGCAAGTAATCTGCAAAAATAGTGCATTTTGAAAGCTATGTCTTCTTGTAAATGATCTTTGAGAAATAGCTTCATGATCTATTTTTTATAGGACTTACAGGAGTAGAAACTGGAAGCACAGTGTGATGCTGTAAGACATCTCAAATGACTAAGATGTCTATGGCTATACCTTATGTCTCTTAGCCTGGAAGTTGAACCCTATCCCTAAAGTTTGACAGTTCTCACGTCAAGAAATATTTTTTTCTCTGATTACAGTCTACAGGCCTGATAATTTTTTTGTGGAATCAATTACAGAAATGTAATTAGTTTACCTGAATGTGAGCCAAAGGGAGGGATAAAAATTTGTTCAAAGTGATTTTAACATAAAAATTGGAGATATATTTGGAAGAGTCAATTCTTTCTTATGATAATGACTATATATTCGTGTAATTAAGCTATTTCTGTTTATGTCTCTTCTAAAAGTCGTATTTCAAATTCTACTTTTGCTTGAGTTGATGCAGCAGTTCCATTCATGTTATCTGATAAACTCCAAGAGAAAGAACCTAGAAATTTAGACTATCAATCAGCCACATTTCTTAGCTTTTTAAGGCAAGTCAGACTGTGGCAGTTATTTTTTGTTTCTCTTTAGTCACTGAGGATTTCAATACTTTAAATTTATCTACACTTACAGACAACATTTTCATATAAACCAGAAATGTTCCACTTTGTTGGGGAAATGCATTAGGATCTACTACTACCATATGTATGTGTCATCTTTCTAAACACGCACTGTTTGCTGAGTGGTATTTGTACCATATTTGCACAGGGCAGTGTAAGAAGGTCCATAAACCCCTTGGATTATGAGTATAGTATCAAATCTATCAGCCTAAATCTATCTGATTATTATGATTGAAGAACCTAATTCTGAAATCTAGTGGTATAAGGATTAATAACTTCTCAGAGGCTAACAGGCTCTAAACTCCTTATACACATTCTTTTGCTCCCCAGTCCTCAGAAAAAAAAATATTTGAAATAACAGGTGCTTTATTGGCATTATTGTAGATTTAGATTCCTGACATCATAATTTAAAAAAATCTTTGTCTATATATTCCAAAGAGGTTTTTGTTTAATATACTTGGGAGCAAAGATTACAGTAAAATATCAGAGGTCACCAAGACATCAGACGTGGCCAAATTAGACATCATCTTTTCCTGAAATAGGAAAATCAATCAAAATAACTGAGCTTCTCTGAATTCCAAAAATGGCATTACAACTCCTGTCTGACTAGGGTGCATTTCACAGCTGTCTGTATTTTTTTTTCATTTTGCAGTCTCAGTAGTGTGATTACAAATTAAATTTCCATCCTAAATTTGATTCTGTTGTTCCTGTCCTGTCACGTTTTGTAGCCTAGTTCTCTAGTTCTCTATTAAAAGCATGCATAGATGCATGAAGGCAGCTTTAAGTACTCTAGTCTTTTTTTTCTGCTAAATTGGTCTAATAGGGTTTCAGTGCAAGAATGGGCTGCTGCCTTACAGTGCACAACATACCTGAAGAACGTTGTCTACTGTATTCACAGCTCCGTCAGCAGTGTTACAGACAGAGCCTCCTGCCTTACTAGTTTCCATCCATACAATCAATTGTGCTTGTGCAGCCAGAGCACAAGTGTATTTAGCTGTTCATGTCTAACTTGGGAAGCTGATATTGCTTCCTTTAGTGCACACGGATGCCAGGAAAGTCAGTGTTTTCCCACATGATCTAGAATCACCGTTATGGCTTGAGATTGTAATTTAAACCTACATTTATGCTTTGTACCCATATACACACATGAAACAGAGTGCCAGACAGCATTTGAGTCTGTGAAGGGCTCAGTGTTTCCCCTCCAGCTAAGGCTACAGGGTAGTTTTCTGGCTGACAATGAGTAAAGGACTAATCTCCAGAGAACCATATGTCCAAGATGCAATCTTCCTAGAGAAGCCCTGAGTCAGCAATGGGCCCCTTACCTATCAAGTTAAAGATTTCTTTCCAAGAAATCCTTTGAGGAAAGGAGAGGCAGAGTGCTTTCCCACTGGGTAAGAGATAGATCTCTTTAATGATCATTGGTATAAGTCTCACTAACTAGATTGTCCCAGCAATAGATCAGAGATAATATACTATTATTTCCCTTTCACTCCCTCCTCATCCCAGAAAGAAATTTAATTATATTTATGCTAACAAACAAATCAAAACAGAAAGACTTCCAAATCTACCTTACCTACAGTCCCTCCTGTGCTGTTTTTCTGACACACTTCTGCAGATCAGCATGTAAACAGTATGTCGTATTGAGAAAGCCCAAGCATCAATTGCAGCATTCTTGTCTGGGGCAGATTGCTGAGTACAGACAGTCACTGGTGAAATGCAGGCTCCAAAAGCTTGTACTAGTGGGAGTTATATCACTGTACCTTATATGCTACTCGTGAATTATACCTGCATTCACCCACTTTTAAAGAAACAATATAGCTCAAAATTCTAATAAAACCTGCTAAGTGCTTTATGAGGCACTGGGATATTTTTAGTTTCATGTGATGAAGCATGTCCTAAAATAACCTAGTGCAATATCAAATGAGTTAGTACAGTTGTAGCCCACAGAAAAAGAGGACTTCACGAATCCTGAAAATTGAAGTTATTCAATCAACTCTGGACTGCTTATTGAACAAATTGGGAGGCAAATCAGGGTGACCAGTAGGTATCTAATAACCTAATGCTTAGATGCATTTTGAAATTGAGAAAATAGGCTGTTTCTATCAAAAAGAAACTTTGGGGACGGGGAGAAGTGTCTGATATAAGGTATTTTTCCTTTTTCACATAAGTGTTAGCAGTATTACTACTCATGTTTGAGACAGGAGATGAAACTTTCCTTCTTATCCAGTTTTTTGCTCCCGAGTAAAATGGGAGGAGTTGTTTAAAACTATAATGAGGGGAAATTGGTTGCAGGACAACCAAGTGATCAGGCCC
>NW_010223300.1:0-5948 GCF_000695765.1 Mesitornis unicolor | reverse complement strand
ATGTCCAGATTGCTTAATTGCTCCCTAAATTGCTTCCTGTTTGGAAGCACCAGAGTCAAAGCAGCAGCAAGGACAGTGAGGAACACTGAAGTGATAGTGGTGGTGTGCTCAGGCCACCACCCAGGCCTTGTTTCACTGACCAGTGCAGACATATCATGGCCTTGACACAGCCTGGGTGCATTTTTCTGTCCATCTTTATAATCAGCACTGTAAACCACAGTGTAAAACATCCGTACCACAAAGAGTGGGACTGCTTCTGCTTTCCTTCACTCCAGCAGTATCAACAGACTGCAAAAATATGGCAAAGCTGCTGCAACACATGGTCAGATAGATATTCACACAGATCCAGAGGTTGTATGAATGGTTATCTCCCTGCACCAGCCAGCTCTCCTCTACCCCTAGGAGTCTGAATGCCACCTACCCCAGCGTTTCCTCTCATGGCATGAGTTTTTCAGTTCCTGCCAGGAAAGGCAGCTTTATCCTGCCAGGACTTCGAAAGGAGTTTAAACTCCAATGACTCCTTGAACAAAACAACCTGATTCCCCCAGTGAGCATGCATTTGCTGCAGAGAATAACAGAGGAGCACAAAAACTCTGTGCATCTTCCACATTTGTTAAAACTCTGTCTTGGGTATCCAGCCAGAAGAAGAAGCTCTCATACACACAAGAACCCCTGCAGGATTTGGTGGAAGTTAAAGGAAAGCAGAGAGATGGTATTTAGGTGAACATCTGGGTCATGAGGCAGAACTCGGGGGGCAGGGGGGAAGGACAGATGCCATGAGATTTAAGGCCAAAGCAGCTCACATGTCATGTCTTCTCTTACCACAGGTGATGCAGATGTCATGGCGTTACAGAGCTCCTCATTGCTGTACAGGTATCTAAAGCATCACCGTAACCATTGTGGTTTGACTCGTGGGCAAGGAGACCAGGAATGATGGTTTGAACAAATGCAAAAATCCACTCTTTGCTGCTCTCTGGGCTATTCTTTAAGCAGCATTTTTGCTTTTCAGCTATATTTTATTACTTTGAAGGAGGAAATATTCCAACGGCAAGAGAGGATAATTCTGTAAAAAGCACAGGGCATCTCACTAACATATAATTCCTAGTAGATTGCAGACTGCTGCTTCATCTGTAATTCTGCTGCCCCCCTGAGTGCCCATTGCTTACTTTAGGACAGCCACAGCTGCACAAAGAGCTGCTCTTGCCCTGGCTGCCGCAAGCCTATGCAATAAGCTTCTGACATCTACGTTGTGCCCACAAATATGGGAGCTGATTCCTAGGCCAAATCCAGACCCATGGATTTACAAATATTTAGTAAATGCTGGAAGCAGATAGAAAATCCTGCCAGCCTTCCCCCATCTACTATCCTGAGTGCGTTTCAGCCTGAGCTGAGCTTTAACACTCCTCTTCCCAAACACACACACACACTTTCCAGAGCTATTTCCTCTGCAGAAGGCAACTCAGAAAATAAAATAGCTCAGTTTCTTCCAGGCATATCTGAGAAGTTGTTTTCTAATAGTACAACCAGTGGGTTCAGCTGCTTTAATAACTGTGGTATGAGCTTCGCCTGAATTGCTTTTAGGGCTTGAGAGTTCTGCTGTGACCCTCACTCATGAAATTGCTTACAGGGAGAATAACTGCAGTGTTACCTGCTGTGTGGCCTCCAGGGTCCATAGCACATCTCTGTAAGAACTCTCTTCTCTTGCCAAATGTTTCTCTAGCACCTCACTTCATGGATCACATAATCTCTGAAGGGTCTTTTCTACGTTCCAGTCTTCCTAGTCCTGCTGTAGAGTAACTCTTGTGAGTGCCTCTGCCTTAGACACCATCACTGAAATGCCCTGTCTAATCTCAATACCTGGGTGCCACAAAGACATTTCTATACATGAGATTGGTCTGGATTTTGCAACTGGCCCCAGCAACAAATATGGAAGACATCTTCAGATTATGTCTGTGGGGCAGTCTTGGTACAATTTGTGTTAACCTCCCAGTGTCAAGTGAGTGAGTTTTTAGATGCCATTTTGGAACAGTACCTTTTGACTATCCTGGACAGGAAAACAAAAGAAAGCATTTTTTCTTCAAAAGTGCTCTCTTAAGAATACAGTTCTTGTCCTCACGGAAGGGGATGGGGCAGGGGCTGTCTCTGCTCTCAAATGCATCTTGGCAGGCAGCAAATTAGGCAATGTGGAAATGGTTACAGCACCACTGGAACCTTTACTGAAGACGCCTAATGCACCGGAGGCTGGACAAAGGAGAAAGTGACAGTGATGTTGGTAAGACCTTATTCAGGCCACCATTTTTGCCTACATCATTGAGAAGCCTTCAGCCAACCAGAGTAAATGTTAGATAAACAACCAGCAACTATCCAGTTCTCTCCTCTTTGCTAAACATATCCAAACACCTTCTTTTAAGTCTCTTCTTTCACACACCTCTTACAGTGCCATTGGACTAATATTTAACTTTTCTATCCTTGGCTCAGAAAGGAGATGGAAGAACTGGAAAAGGACAGAAACATATTGGGAGGATGATGAGAAGTAAGGAAGAGTTTCATCAGCCAGCTATATCAAGATGACTAGAGTGAAAGCAGAGCCCATCAGTGGTGAGAGGCAAGAAGGTGGCCAAAAGGCAATAACTACTCATGTGTTTCTCAGTACAAGAACAAGGAGGCAACAAATTAAACTAGCAGATGGCAGCTGCACATTGAGCCAGAGGAGGTATCTTACCATACACAATCCAGCCATATGACCATTACCATTACTTATTGTAGATCCAGCAGTCTTGCCTGGCTCAGAAACCCACAAGACAAATTCACAGAAGTGGATGGACGAAGTAATGGAGGAAAAGCCACCAAAGCAAATATTGCTGTGGTCAGGAGGAACATACTCTGATCCAACAGACGGGGCCAAATGTTGATGCTGAGTCAGGAGGAGCATGGGACCCTCTCCTTGGACAGCCAACCATGGTGAACCATTCAGAGAATTAGACTTCCTTGTTGCCCTTCCTCATCCCCACACATCATTAAATCATTATTATCGTCATTAAGAACTGGACATGATGATTTCCAATCAGCATGTTGCCTTGTGCCATCTAAAGAAAATGTGCCCTGCCTTCATGCTGCCTGTTGACAGCTCCTGACTGGAGATTAAAATATTCTTGACCATGTTAAAGAGATGTTCTCAGCTGAAGCCATTTTGCAAAACATAGTTAATAACTTGTACGAAGGAAAGTTTGCATAGTGTGGAAAGGAGACAGCTGAGGGGGATCCTAGTTACAGTCTCCCACTGTCTTCAGAGCATTTCAGAGAAGGCAGAGCCAGACTCTTAGAGCTTCCCAGTGACAGGGCAGAAGACTCCAGGGCACAAGTTGCAAAATAGGTTGGATGTGAGGAGAAAACTCTTCCCATGAGAACAGTGCAGCCCTGGGACAGTCACCAGAGAGGTGGTGGGATCTCTGTTCTTGAAGATATTGAGCACTTAATGGGATAAGGGCCTGAGCTACCTGACCTAGCATTGTGGTGAGTCCAGAGGGTGCACAACACCTAATCCAACAGAGGATTAGAGACTTCCAGACATGCCTTCTGACAAAAATCTTCATCAGATTCTGGGAACCATACCCTATCTGGTGTGACCAGCCTTACAAGCCAGGACTGATCATCCATGTTTATACAAATACGTGTTTTTGACAGAGGAACAACATCCTCCATGAATGATTGAGACACCATGGACTTCTTGGGTGATTCAGTGCTCAGCCATCAGCTGTCTGACTCACACAGTACCCCTGCCCTTCAGTACTGAAAGGATTTGCGTGAGGGAGGAGCTGTACCTGGCACACATGCTGAAGCACCTTCCGTCACACTTCTGACTATATGATTGAAGGTTTACCTGTAATAGCAATTCCCACAAATCTCATAGGTGTCACCTTGTCTGTGGTAAGGGTATGAAGCTGTCAAGCATCATCCTTAGGATCCTGCATGTAGCAGCCTTCATGTGGTGCCCTCTGGGGAATTCTTGAAGGTTTTAAAGAAAACATAAGCAATCTCTTTTGTTTCTAATTACTCTTTAAACAGAAGCATCATTTACCAGCTCTGCCCAAGCTCAGTGCCTTGTTAAGCCAGGTACACCAGGCTCTATGGCACCAGCTCCATTGCCCTGAGGAACTGTTGTGCAGACAGAAGAGGTAGGAACAGGCAATGACACTGTGCCTGTTGTCCTGCATGGGATCAGGCGGACCCTGGAAAGTGGTTCATTTTACCCCTAAAGCAGGGAAACGGGCAGCTCCTCTTATTCAGCCCTTCCTAAGACACAGTTTCAATCACCTGTAGCAGTCTCCCATGGACCCCAGTTAGCATCAAAGGGAGTCTCAGATTAGAAGCCTGAATTTTTGCACATCTACAGGAGGTGAGCAAAATCATCTCAGAGAGACACTTGCTGATCTAACAAAAGGGGTATAGTATGCATGTGAGAGCTCAGCTCTAAAGCCTTACTTGAATTCTTTCACGAAAATCCCCTCTACCCTCTCAGTAATAACAATATTGGTTTTCTCTTTCTCTGTCTCTCTCTCTCCCTTCTGTCTGTAATTTGCTCTTCTTGGTGGAAGGGAAAGGAAGCGTAAATTATTGCAATACTGACAAGACCTGAATAGCATCTTCTGTCACTAACAGCAAACCAGGAAGGAGGACATACATCTGACGGAGCTTTGCAGAATCTGGAGACACTATCCATGTGCTTATTTACTGACTGAAAAGATAAGCATGAATGCAATTCAAAGTATGTGCTGCTTTTTAATCTCACATATTTCTCCAGTTTCTGGCACATCTCAGGAGTTTACTAGGTAAATTCACTGAATGCACTGAGATGGGCCAGATCTAACTACTCAAGCAGACAAGCTCTAATGCACACTTGCCTTGTCTCTTCTGCAACCAAGGAACTCAAATCACTTGCACTTTTTGTGCAGCAGGAGCACCCAGAAGTAGTAGGAACTGACCCAGCAGTGTGTAGACCACAGTCTTACAACAGTGGTTAAATATTATCTTGTGAAAGACTCTTTACACACTGTGGCTGGAGCCAAAATGCCTCTAACAGAAATCTAACATAGGATTTTTCTTTCCAAATCGGATTCCTAGTTGGGGTAATGACATAATAATCACTAACCTTTTTGTATAACACTCCCATATTTCTACCAGATGACATCTCAATGCATTTGTGTTGCACAGCAGTTCCATAGCAAGCACTATAGATGCACACAAGCTGCGCTTACTGAGTACACACAGAGGATGATTTTATGGGTGTGCCCAGAACACCCAGGACTGGTTGAGCACAAGCAGGTTGACCACAGAAATCATGGATGAAGGTTTTGAAGCTTTCAGGTCATTTTAGATTCACTGGTTGTACACACTAAAAAAATGTCTACACACGTGTTGTTGTGGCCATTCAGGATGCCTGGATACTGACCGTGCATTCGGAGGAATTTATTGCTGCATTACACAATGCTACTCTTGAATAGACTACCAGACACTCACAAATATTGAAAAAACAACCCATATTCTGTTTTTTTGGCCTGGTCAAAATTTCTGCTTGGGGAAAAGGGGACTTGCTCAGGAATCCTGGTTCTATAGCAACTCCGCAGATGCTGAGGTCTCCAAAGTTTAAAACAGGCTACACTTATTTAGCTCATCCTGAGTGGTTCTTGACTTCCCCTCATGAGCTGGACTACACACGACTAATCGACAGAGCTAGTGTATGCAGAAAGACAAATGATGTATGACAATCCACCAGGGACCTACTTTCTGAAGAAGACGATTTTAATATGAGGATTTCAAGTGCTTTAAGATCCTGTGAGCCAGCAGGAGGACAGTGGAGCACGCTCTGTTTAATTAATTTGTTCCCTGCTTCTGATAGGCGTCCAATACTGGGGCCAGCATTATTCAATATATTTATCAATGACTTGGAT
>NW_010223299.1:0-4446 GCF_000695765.1 Mesitornis unicolor | reverse complement strand
GGGTTGTTCCTGCCCAGATGCAGGACTCTGTTGGGGTGCAGTTGCTCTACAGCTGAACCAGGGCTTGCTATGGCACCCCTCAGCCCGGGATGGTGGCAGTGCAAGGCCTGCACAGAAGGACACATCTACACAGGGTCTTCATTTCTGCAGTATAGCTATTCTTATGGTTACTGCTCAACTCTGCACGCTTTGCATTTCAACATATCACCACATTGCTGAACACTCATTAGAAATAGCACTTGTTGTCCTCTGTGTGTAGAAATACTGTCTCAGGAGCACTGGGATTTTACAGGAGGATGTTTCTACTGCCAGAGACAGAAATGAAAATCAGCCTCTTTTGCCATGAATATCTGCTCTAAGGGCCTGCAAAGGCAGCCCTTGTGAGCAGCTTATATACTGCCTTTGAAGAATAACAGTACATGATACTGTTTCAATCAACCACCACCAATTTTATAGGCGTGGCATGGTGCCTGAGGACGTTTCACAGGAAGAAAAGCAATGCACAGAGGAGCCGGAAGGATGATGCTATGTGCAGTCCAGTATTGAAGGACTTTCCTTCCCTAATATCATTCAGTTATCTTCACAATACAAAGATCTTTGTAAGGTCCCACAGACAGGGAGTTTGGGACTTCAGGTGAGGCCATAGGGCTCATTTGATGTCATGCTTATCTCTGTGTCCTTCAGTTCTCCTGAGGTAGCAGATGCAGAGGTCTTTGTTTCATACCTTTAAGAAAACAAAAAAGTAAAGGAAAAGTGGACAGGTAGACAGAGGAGTTAAGAGTTTCTTAGAAAAGACACAAACACACTTGATGTAAAACAAGTTTCTGTAATATTCCATTGGGACAGACAGCACCAGAGCCTCCAAAAGCAAACCTCACCCTCTCAGCATCACCTTGAAGGACAATTACTGGATTATTATGGCAAGTTACAAAACAGTTAAACAGAGAGGCATGACCTTCCATAAATAAAAGGCTGGGTATCTGGCTCTCCAGGTTCCTGAACTTCTTGCAAAAAGGGCATTTCACTTGCTAACATCCTGTAGCAGGTCAAGGCAGAGGAACTGCAGGAGCTGAGCTGCAACAGTAGACAGTACTGACAACAGGGAAGGCAGTACTGCTATAGTGAGGTATTCATAGAATTTATGTGCAGAAAATGCTTATCAGATGACAAATATACCCACTCTTTCTGTTGTTCTGCCAGTTTTTCTGCCAAGCATTTTACCAGGACAGGGTCTACTTTGGAGTCTAACTTATTGGCGAACCAGTGCCCGAAATTCAGAAGCCATCTTAATTCTGCAGCCCCATAGATACAGACACTGCGAAGGTGGGTACCAGTGCATGGAGGATACAGATGTTCTTCAAGATAATACCATTTCACCAGCCGAGTTTTGCTTTGTAAGTCTGTTATGTCCTGGGCCGACCTTGGAACTTCCCCAGGGACAGCAGGAACACGTACAAGAGTGGCCCAGAAATGTTCGTCCGGTGAATAAGTATCCTTCGACCACTCAAAAAAATCTTTTGCAAGAGAGCTTTCAAGGGTATATTGAATAAATGCTCGACTTAAAATAAAATAGGCACTGCCTACATATACCTCAATATTATGAGGTGGTGGATTCTTGGAAATGTTGGTTTTTACAGGCATCTGCATGTATTCATAAGGCACTTTCATAAGTTCATAGTGATAAGTAAATCGTTCTCTTTTGCTACTGCTTGGCTTTATAGTTTCCAGCATGTTTCCTCCATTGAGTTTCTTCAGTTCAGTGACTAACTGGAAATTTGACCGCAAAGGGAAATCTTGGCCACACAAATTAATAACATACTTCCAGGGAACTGAAGAGTCTATCAAATCAGACAAACAATTGAAATCTGCTTGCAGCCTTGAAATATGTGCATAGTCCACTGTCTCCAATTTTGATGCAATGAAAATATTGGGGAAACATCTAGCAAGATTGTTCATAGCAGATTTGAAACTTTTTGTTGCTTTTTGGTCATAATGGATGCAGTAAATGTTTTGATGACTGTACAGTGAATGTATGAGCCTTTCTACCATTATCGCATCTTTGTGAACAACTAAAGAATAGGCAATTGGGAAATTCTCTTCCTCTGAAGAAACAGGTTTTAGGTGGTATTTCCTAAGTGAACGATACACGTGGCAATCACTCGTTATTGCTACGACATCTTCATCAGCTAAATCAATTATCTCTTTTCTTCTTATCTCTAAACTCTTGCCAATTTCATGGGGATCTTGCTCATATACTGATGAACAATTAATTTCATACTGGAAGTCATTTCTCAGAGAGGAATACCGGTTTCTAACATAAGAAGATGTGCTCAAGAAGTGCTCAACCAAATAAATGCCCTTAGAGGGAAAAAAGTGTCTTTCAACATGGAGGAGCTTCAGCAGTGCGATCAGCCACCCTGTAACACACAGAATCAGGATCTTCCTTCGAGCAGGACATCTGTAGGGACACTTGTGTCTCTTCATTCTGTAAGAAAACAGAGCGATGACAGTACTTTAAATCAGGAATGAGGCATCGGAGACAATTTCAGCTTCTAACAAAGACATGTGCACACCAGTCTGCTACAGCATAAACACCACCTTATCAGAATTGGACACTGCAAATCTGCAGTTTCTTCTTCATCATCACACTAATTCATAGACAGATTTTCTTACAATAATAAGCAAGGTTTTCACTCCCCTGAATTAGCTGACTGAGGGTAATAAAACAACTCAGATTTCAGATTATTTCCAGCTTAATAAGTGTGCTGGAACAAGACTCCCACTGTTTATTTTCCAAACTTTTAAAAAATTTCTTATGAGTCATAAAATGAAGTACAGCAACCCCTGAATTGGCAGAAATATGACTGTCCTCTAAGTGAGTAAGAAGGATTGTTTATTTTCCTGAGTAACCCCAGGGGATCCAATAAGAGTAGCAAGAGAATCCCTTGTGAGTCTTCAAAGAATGTGTGCTTGATGGCAGATACTAGTATTTTTAAAAAATAGAGCATTAAACTAAAAGCTTTATAATTCAGTCACAGTATCCTCATTGTCTCTAACACCGGGGCTGGCCCAAGAAGATGTCCAAGAGGAAATTAATTTCCTTCCCATCCTCTCCCAACAGTATCTGACAAGACCAAAGCCCTTCCTGTGTCCAGTTTTCTTCTGGAAAATTCTGCTAACCTGCTCTGAAGAAAGACAGATGGAGACATAGCAATTGCACTGGAGTGACTACATAACATAACTTTTGAAAGCAGAAGGGGTAGCAGTGAGCAACAGCACATCCATCCTGCTCTCTGCTGCCTGACACAGCCTCGACTGTGACTGCAAAAACACAGACACAACCCTTTTTTAAATGCAGCAAGGTATTTGTTTAATACATTCCTGTGTAGCAACCTAACAACGGAAATATTACCACCATGAGAGCCAAATACAGTGATCCTCTTTCCATGTAGTTTCACTTTAACAGCTGAGTGCAAGCAGCATTGTTGCTATCCCTGAATTAAAATTAGACCAGAGTCCACAAAGACGTGCAGCACTAAACTTAGCTTTACTTAGCTTATAACTAAACTCTACCTTGTCTCCAAATTGAACAGCTCCCTGTATTTTCGCTTGAAAAAAAGCTGTTTGAGAATGCTTCAGAATGATTCAAGTGGTGGGACTACCAGAAATGGCTCAGATGTCTGCAGATCCCAGGCATACATGTAAAATCAAGCGTTGAGGTGTGCATGCAACTCTTACTGCAACACTATGTCTGAACGTCCTTAGCATTCTCACCAGTGTCAGGTCTTGCAAGCTGTAGCTCTAGTTAAAATGCAGCCTGTCAAGGCAGAGCTGCTTCATTAGTCTGTTCTCCCTGACTTTCCCTTCCCCTGTGCATCGTTCTCATAGATATTTCCCTTCTGGGGGCAACAGAAAGGAGGAAGAAATGCCACTTCCTTGTTTCAGAGAACAGAGCAGGGTAAGCCAACGTGTACCTATTTTGTAGAAGGCAGAGCACAGCAGCTCTCTGCAGGTTTTACAAACAGCCTCCAGGTATGACAACAGAGAAAGAAAAAGCAGAACTTTCTCCCCATGAAGAGAACATTCCCACCTTCGCCAGCAGGTGCTTTCCTTCACTTCTTTTCCAAACTAATCCCAGCTCAACGTCTGATTCCGGTCTCCCCTTTACTCACCTTCTTCCTGTACCTTTGTTCCCGGAGAAAAGTCGCTCTCCAAAGCTGCTCTTAACCAAAGCCAGATTTCCAGCCAAGTAACAGAAGCTCTGCGGAGGGGAACACAGGTGACGTCCCCCTGTTTTTTCCTTGGAGGGAGAAGACCTGAGTGCTACAACCTCTCAGTGCAGCCTGCCCTGTGCCTAGGCCCAGTGGTCTCCCTGGCTACCAAGGACAACCCCTACCACTCCTGGCTGAACAGGGATCGAATTATCCCTTCCCCTCTACCTTCTCC
>NW_010223298.1:0-5951 GCF_000695765.1 Mesitornis unicolor | reverse complement strand
GGGTTGGAGG
Organism: Mesitornis unicolor; assembly: GCF_000695765.1. Classification (NCBI taxonomy): domain Eukaryota; kingdom Metazoa; phylum Chordata; class Aves; order Mesitornithiformes; family Mesitornithidae; genus Mesitornis; species Mesitornis unicolor. The sequence goes on along the minus strand of NW_010223298.1, from coordinate 5,941 downwards.
GGCTGGGCCCGGGACCGCGGCGAGAAAGGAAAGAGCGGGGATCCTTCCCAGCGTGCTGGCTCTCCTGCTGTTAGTTGTCGCTGTCTGGATCCAGCTGCAAGGGCAGGGTTGTTCCCTTCGAGTTGCTGGTGAGATAGGGAAGAGGCGGTTGGGAGATAGGTCCATGGGTTTCCCTTTCTCTTGCGGCTAGAGGAGGGGAGATGAATAAGGTGGGAAGTAAAATACTGAGACACCACGTCGCCATCCGGGAGATCACGACAGGCCTAGTATGCTGGGTGTGCTCTATGTAAGACTTAACTGGAATTAGACATAAAGCTAGGGTATAGTGGAGGAACAAACCTGTGCCCTCTTATGTTTTAGAGGAGAGTTGAATTGTTTAAAAGCTATCAAAATGTTCCAAATAATATAGCCATGGAAGGCGATTCTTTCAGCATTTTTGAGGATTTTTTTTTCTACTCTGTGCCTCTTTCAGAGCCTGAGGATGGATAGGAGAGGCTGAACAGCAAATTAAACAGCTGAAATTAGTCAACTTCTTCCATGTAACTTTCAAACCAAGTAAAAAGCATAGCATCTTAGTTCCAATTTGGTAGCAACTTTTCAGTGTTGCAGACAGGCTAGATTAGCATGTGTGTGTTATTCTGTAATAAGAAATATCAGGAAAAAAGGTAGATGTTGGCTGAAGTGAGTTGGCTAGAGACTGTGGAAGTGCAGTCATAATTACTTACATTTCCTGTATGATAAACCAGTTTATCTGAAAGCAATTGGCTCTATGCATCATTCATGTGAGCTTAGGAGATGGTTATTATATTTAATTGGAAGGCTATGATTTTTTTGCAGTGACTGTGTTGATTCACTTGTTTAACTTAATGTCTCATTATGTTTCAATATAAACTGGCTCGCATATGACAAGCATTTTGATAGTTGTACATGTCACTGTCTTGAACACTTCAGTAGGATGCCATACTAATTCTGCCAAACCTGGAAGAGAATAACAAAAAACCTTGGTTAGTAGGAGTGTCTAATAAATCAGGCTTTTTAATACTACTTTCTGAAACATTCAAGATAGTCCAGTATAAACAAATTTAAAGTAGATAATGGTTGCAGCCTCACCATTGTATGATCTGTCACTGTTCATGAAGCATGGAAAAGTTTGTCAGAAATTACTACAATAATAAGTGTGTTCATGGTAAGAAACTCCATCATTTGCTCTGAAATACAGAAGTGGTGGGCTGTTCCAGTTTTAAATTTATGGCAATTTTTTTGTTGAGGTCTTTGGATTTGATAATGCACTTTAATCACATTCACTGTAGGAACAGTGTTAGCTGTCTCAATCTCTTTAGTAGGCTGGCTTTTGTCACTAGTGTTACTTTGATACTTCTGTATTAGCTTTTTGTAGTTTAAAATAGGCACTGATCTGAACACTTACATGACTGAATTATGCCATTAAATTGTGAGTTTGTAGGTATTGACTGGGACTGTTGGTATTTTGTATACAGACTCAAACATAAAATCAATTAAAATATGATTCTTTTTCATAAATAAAACTTAATTACAAAGACTATCTAGCTGCATATAAATTTCTCTTCTAAACTGATGAGAATACTCAATATCTGGCAAATTACTTGATAGGATTAACTGGAGTACTTCCCCAGTAATGTGCTTCAAGCTCTTGTTTGGCATTTCAGCAAGGAGCCGCTGTCCCTTTGGGGGATATTCATGTGAAAAGTGAAAGTTCCCACTCATCAGAAGGACCCATGCATTTGTAGTGCCCAAGACTTCAAAATGGGCCTTGCTTTTTAATATATAATGGAGTTCTCAAGATACTCCATAAAAGTAGGAAAATCTCTCTCATTTCTATCTATATGAAACCATCTGAAACTTGCATAGCTTTTTCCTCAGCACATTTTTATATAAGTAATTCCCTTACATAACTTCCATATGTATCAGTTTAAGAGCTTGGTTCAAGTCAAACAGTTGTGTACTCGCTTTGCTTTTGTGTAGATGAATAAAAATGTCTTTTCAAGGTTTCCTTTCTTCACATGTTCCAAACGTGTCAGTAGATTGCAAATTTTACTTAGCTTACAAAAATGAGGAGGAGGGGAATGTTGGTGGATATTTTCCTGGAGATTTTTACCAAAGCTAAGGGTAAGTAGATAGATCTCCTAAATCCTTGAAGTAAGTCTTCAGAACTGTCTTGAAAGTGATTTGTCAAAGTGTACTTGAATTTGCGGTGTGTGTGTGTAGTACTGAATATATTACTCCTGTGTGGTGCTTTCCTTTACAGTTCTCAAGGCTAGTATTTTACAGATTACTTAAGGAACTGGAGAATAAATGTGACCTGAGGTTTGCGGCGTGCATGGGGTCTGTAGCATTGAAATCTACTTGTGAGGCACTTTATTCAGCATGCAAATCTAAAAAGAGCAGGCCAAAAACATTTTGTAATGGCTCTGTCAAACTGTAGTACTGCTGCTCTTCAGATAAAGAAAATATTTTCCTTAGTTTTTGTGTTTGTATGATGCCACCAGTAAGTTGGGAACTTACTGATCAGTTTCAATGTCAACTGAAACTTCAAGACACAGTGATTTCCCTATGCACTTACAGCAGTTGTTAGTGACTTTTTATAGTACATCAAAATGATCTGGATGTGCTCTATCAGATTTTGAGTCTTGCATTATTTTTATCCTGAGCTGTTAAAAAGTGGGTGGCATGACTGTAGTAGGTTTTAGTCTTAAGTTATTAGATGTATTGATGTGACTATTGAATGAATGATGTTTGCAGTATGTTTCTGGGGCTTGGTGGCCTTCCTCACAGGTAGTGTGATCTCTATCAGTTTGACAGACAGTTATTTTCATACATGGTATCTGAGTGTCTAGAATGATTTCTGGTGATGGGGGAGAAGTGTTATAACTACAGCTTCTGTAGCTTGGGCGTCTACAAAAATTGAGTTAGTTATTTTTCTTGACAACCTGTTTCAGCTTTGGGTCCTCATGGTTTTGCAAAGGGTAGTAATTACTGTCTTGTAAGTGATATAAATCTAAATAGCTGAAAGCTGTAAAAGGCCCGTTGAAACAAATAGTTATGTGAGTTAAATAAATCTTGCCTGGTTTTTTTCTATCATGCCACCTTTCAATACAGGAGACAGCAAGCAAAGAAGTAGTCATAGTAACCAGTGTAGTGGGCTGATTTCCTCACTGTGTGTCATCTAGAAGTCACTTGCTCCAACGAGTACTAATTCGCATGGTCATTGGGTGCAGCCCTTATGTCTTTATTAATGCTGCAGAGTCTAGAAAACGTGGGATGAATTAAGATTAAAGGGTTTTAAATGACTTCATGGTTATCCCAACACATTGTATGCTACAGCAAAGAGATGTATTTAATTTTAAAACAGAAATAACTTAATTGTCATCATTACTTTTCCAAAGGAAAAGATAAACAAATGTTTAACGGTATTTTGAGCTACCTATATTTTGGCTATGCCTTGCCGTTTTCACTCTTGTAGTATAATTAGGGAGAGATTAACTATTGTTACTGATCCATTTTTATCCAAATTGCTGAACAACTTCTGAAGTGTATTTCAGCAGCACATATGGGGGGGAGGAGTCTTGCCTGAGAACCAACACACCAGCTGTGCATGAATTGGTTTATGCTGTAAGGATGAAAGGTCTGGTATTATTTTAAAATAACTTGATCTATTCCTGTATTCTGAAATATTCTACCATAATTAATTTAATGAGTAAGAATTTTAGTATGTAATTATCATGGTACTTAATGCTGATGATGGGATGTGCAGGGACTTTTTTGCTTTCTAGAAACATACTTTCACTGTGGAGCATTTTCAGATGTTTGTAAGAACATGTATCTTAAATTTTACATTCTATCATGTTATGCAATTAAAATTTAAAATCTGTTGATTTAAGGATGTCATAATAGTTAGACAGGACACAAACTCAGAACAGACAGGAATGAATACAGGATTGGAATATCCTACCTGGAAGAAGTTCCAAAATAGTTTACTATTTTGAGAGGTATGGGAAAAGGAGCAATATGAGCAAATAGGAGTGTCTTTAAAATGCTGGAAATATTTTCTAAGACCTGTATTAAAATTCTGTTTAGTGAGAAATAAAATACCAGTTTCTCAACTGCGATGTTAGAAATCTTAGCATTATGTATTCACTTTTTCATTTATTGTATGGGAATTAGTTTGTAAGCGAGTATCTTAGTGGAGGATGGGGTTCTGCTAGAGTGTTAGAAGCACTTTACAGAAAAGAAGATTCTTTAGGATTTGTGTTGAGTTCACAAAAGGGAGAGTTAGGAAGGAGAATGAAGGCTTAGTGGCTGAGCTTGGTGTGCAGCAAAGTGGAATGCTCAAGTGCCTGATAAATGTGTTAAGTCGTGTGAAATGGGAAGATGGCTACAGACTACTGCTGGGTAAAAATGTTCTTTTCTTCTATAAGGAAGAAAGAACAAGAATTCATTTGAAAGTAGTAGGTTAGCTTACCTTTTTTGCAACTTATGCATTAAAGCCATTTTCTGCATTAGGAGAATGTCCTCTAAACTAACTTACTTGCATCCTAGATGCTAGAAAAGCAGTATCCCCACAAAGTGTGGACAATCCAAGTAAATAATCAACAGGGTTAGGACAAAGTTAGTATGGTTTTTGGTTTAGGGTTTTTGATTTGGGGTTTTTTATTATTATTTTTTTTTTGTAGCAGAAATACAGAGGCAGATGTTTCTCACACTCGGAGCTGAGTGACCATCACTTAGGTATATTTCTTGCGGGCTCACTTGGAATTTTGTTTAGGGAACTGCCAGGAAAGAGAATACAGGAAATTATTATATTTCATACAGCAATGCAAAAGATTTACTCTCTACTGTTAAGTCTGTGAAAGTGTAAATCTTAGGCTCAGAAGTGACACCAGCAGATTCTAAAGACTTCCCTGATAAATACTGTGATTTTTTTATTATTATTATTTAAGGAAATTATAAAAGAGCAGGTAGACTAAGGCATGCACTGTTCATACTTGTTCTTAACAAAGATCTCTGTTGTGAATATTGGTCCGTTAGGACATGTGTTATTATTGGAAATAGCAATTTAGCATCATGTTATGGTTCTCAGGTGGCTTACACAAAGTGATCTGGAATTCTTACTGGTCAAGACAATCAATTTTGTGACATATGGAAGGCTTTGTATTTTTGCTTTTCAAAGGGCAGTTTTTAACTAGAGAAGCTATTAATGATTTTTGTGGCGAGATCTTCTGTACTTTTATTTAAGGAAACAGTATGTGATGCACATGATAAAAGTGAATTGATGAAGTATACTTGCAAAGAACTTGGTGTGGTTATTGAGTTTTCCCAATTTGTTCAATTTTTAACATCCTTTAGTGGTGCTGACTTTGGGATATTGCTTGGAAATAGCAAAATCATGGAAAAATTATTATTTCTAGTCATTGGATATTTTACTGATAATGAGAAAGTCTGAACTGGCTGTGTTATACTTCAGTCTGGATATGTTAAGAAATAAGACTGAAGTCTTGCAAGAAGAAACATAATGGGACTTTAATGTCCTAATTTGATGCTTTAATGGGAAGGCTGGCTATTGAAGAAGATAACTGGTTCATTTGTCATAGATTTTGTCTATAGTTGACATCTTAACAGCGATTGTAGCTGTACTCTAGACTATTAACTTTGGTAAATATTAGGGCAAGTTACATCTAATCCAAGTTGCATTACTGAATTAGATTTTTCTTACTTGGCTTGTAAATCTAATACCACCCACTGTCTTTTCACAAACAGGTTGTTACTGGCAGAAGCACCAGTGAGATCTGAATCCTGGAACTTGCTTTCAAGAGCTTGAAACAAAGGACTTCTTGCTAATTTGGGCATGGCTAATCGAGGAGCAACAAGACCCAATGGGCCAAATGCTGGAAATAAAATTTGCCAG
>NW_010223297.1:0-5925 GCF_000695765.1 Mesitornis unicolor | reverse complement strand
CAAAAACTCCTCACAGAAAACCCAATACAATGGCAATAGCATCAGCCACAAACTCCTTGTCTACCAAAGGGTCCTTGTGAGTGAAAACACAGAGCTGTGCTTACATCAGTTGTAAGAGGTGATGTCAAAGTCATGCCCACATCAGTCAAGTATTGAATCTGATTCCTTATTCCCAATGCCCTGGAGCTGTCCTGCAGCTCATCCCCAAGGCTGGGTTACACCAGCACTCCCAAAGGGATTTCCAGCTTGGGCAAACTGTTGTCAGCAATCCCACTGTTCCCTATACCTGCCATCCCATCACTCCTGAACTCACCATCCTCTTCCCTTCTGCACCTGATGAGAGAAGCAAAGCAGAAAATGCAAGACCATTTCCTACATGCAACCCCTTGAAGGTGCCTTCTTTCCTTTGGAGGAAACTGGAGTTGACATGGGCAGTGGGACCACCATGAGCTTGTGGGGAAAGAAGTGATAAGGTCCTGGCACTATCCAAACCCCCAGGGCTCAGTGGGCCACCTGTGGGATGACAGAATGGGGACACCTGCTCTACTTTTGTTTGGAGGTCAAATGCACTAAGAAATGTTGGAAAGTATCAATTCAGAAGTCATCACCAACAGCTGGCTGGGGTTTTTCTCAGACTGACAGAAGTGCAGCGACCTACAGCCAGTTTTAGGAGAAATGGGGACCATGGCATCTCATGTGATTTGGTGAAACTAATGAAGTCTAGTCTCTTTTTCTTTCTCTTGAAAATTGAAATGCTTTGGGAAAACTCTATCCTCTGTCTCGTGGCTGCAGGCAGCTCTCCTGAATAAGCTATTGTCAGGCCTCAGAGATGTGAGTCAGAGCATCTTTAATCTCTGGGCGGGAGCGTTCTCCATGGCTTTCATGCTTCGGAATAAATCTTCAGAGACGTTCCCAAATTAAGCATGATTCCTTTCTAATCTCCTCGCACTTCTTCCTCTCCCCATTTTATCAGCCCGGCTCAAACACATTCAGCATGGCCTACTTCGAAGGAAACTGATTAATGCAATCGCTTCAGGTTTTAGGAGAGATCAGTGCTTACAGCAGGGGAAAGGGCTCCTACTGTTGCCTGCAGTCCCAGCTCCACAGCGGCTTGGGAGGCTTACAGAGATCTGCCTGTGAGCAGAGCTGACAGCAGAGGGTGGCAGCAGGGATCACACGCTCACATGGGCATCTTCCAAACTCCAGCAGGACCCAGCTCAGTGTCCAGGTGATTCTCCAAGCCCTCGAGTGCCAGAAGCAGCATCATGCTGCATAATGTGGTCAGTGTCTCCTGGGCTTGAGGGAGAAGGTGGGAGAGGAGCTATTGGTCTGCAGAAGGGATGTGCTGTGCTGCTCAGCAGCATCCTTTCCCTTCCTACCTCTAGGTACCACAACCTCTGCCTGCTCCTTCAGCCAGAGGCAGCTGAGCGAGGATTGCAGCTCAGGCTGCTCAGCTGCAGCTGGAGCTGCAGGAGAGAGGTTTTGAGTTTGCACCACTGGGATTTGGGATTCAGGCCTGGCTGAAATGTGAAAAGCCTGAGTCAGAGAGCTGTTGTCTGAATGTCACACTGCTACAGGATAGGGGTAGAGAGGGATGTTGAACAGGGGGTGGTGAAAGGCTGTGGGAGAAACACTAGCTCTGGATCCATATGTGTGTATTGATGTTGCTGGCTGGACAGAAAACTGCTCCTCTTGGCTTTTGCAAATCAATTTTTCTGATAAAAGATAGAATCTCTCACTGCCAACCTTGCCTGCATTCGGCTCATGTAAGCCGTCTTCAGTCTGTCTGATGGAGCGGCTCCTCACGTGCGGTGTCCTTGGATAGCCCCTGGGAGTTCACAGCCTAAAGAGACAAAAGCTGCACAACGATTAGCAGCATTATACAGACAGGAAGCTAGAGATGGAAGAATTACATGGGGGGAATCTCCTTCTGCATCTGCAGTTCTGAAGCAACAGGATCCTAAATCCAGCATTACATTGCCTGGGGCTGGCAGATACAAAAACCTAAGTGCCCTGTGATTTGTCATGAGGATTCCCAGGACCAGAGTGGGACAGACTATAGTTTTTGAAGGTGAAGTGAAGTAATAACTAAAATGCTGAACTAAAAAACCAGTACATTTTGGATGGGTAACACCAAAACGGGGCATTGCTTACGGAAAGGTGAAGCTCATGATGCTCCATGGATCTCATGGAGCACAGCGGATGTTGGTGGTGAAGTAGGTAGGAAAGGCACAACTAAGACCAAAAAAAGCCTTGAGAGACGTCAGCCTCCTTCACCTCTCTCCTCCTCTGCCTTCACCTCAAGCAGGGTGGCGAGGAGCCCTACCAGCTCCTGTCTTTGAAGTCTGGCCCATGTGCCTACAGTCAGGTTTCTTCCTGATTGACAAGAGTGGAGGACCCTCGTGCTTAAAGTGAGTGTGTAATGGCTGCCTTAATGTCATTTATTGGAGCTTTGGAATAGCTGTGCTTTCTAATTGCTTCTTCCTGCCTGCCTGAAGAGCACCTTTTGCTTTCAGATTAACTTCTTGCTGTCTCTTTGAACTTGTGCCTCTGTACTCCAGGCACCCTGGGTTTTATGAGATCAAGGCAGGCTTGGTTAAGGCAAAAGACAAGTAGTGATCAAGGGTTTTTTTTTTTCCTTTTCTGCACACAAACGTGCCAGGTTTGCTGATTAGACTGTGTGTGGCACAATCAGTCGACTTCGGGTCCTTGTGCCTTCAAAAGAGATTTTCCCAAGAACAAGAAGTTAGTAGGCTGCCTTTGAAGGGGAAAAACCTGCTTCCCAATGTTCAGAGGGGCACTGATGGTGTCCTGCATCTGCATCCACATGCACTGCACACATATTCTGGACATGTGCAGTGGCCTCTTTGCTCTGGCAAGCAGGGACACTTTTGGTCTGTGTGATAGGTGCTTCCTAGATGAGCACAGTTTTATGATTCAAGCTGAAAGGGCTGTAGTTTAGTTATGGCATGGAGGAAAGCCCCAAGGTTTTCCTGAAACTCTGGAAGGAAAGGTAGAAAATTTAGGCATGAATGGGAATCTGGAATTTGCAGCATCCTTATTGTCCAGAGCAATGGGGCAGGAGTTGTCCCTGGGCTTTGTGCAGCACCAAGCACACCAGGCAAGCTGGCAAACTGGCATCCTCTCTTCTAAGGTTTGAGTTCTGCCCATCTATTTCAGGCAGTGCGTGAAGCTGCTGGTGGTCTCCTTAGTGACTGTGGCTTCCTTATGGAAAACTAGAAATTATGCCAGGAGGGAGGTCTAGGGGTCACCTGCACCCAAAGCCTAAACCCAGCTGAAGGGTGCATTGCTTGCTATTAAAAACTGCAAAGGTGAAGTACCATCCCTGTCCAGACAGAATTATTTTTCTTCTTGACAAGGTTTTCCTTAATTTCTAACCTATATCCTCTTGGGCTGCAACTGAAACCCGCTACTTCTTTTCCTACCCGTTGTGATCACAGAGAAGACTCCCTTCTGCACAAGAGCTTCTTGCAGATTTGCAGGTTGCTCTCATATTTCCCTTTTCTGAGACTAAAACAACCACAGCTTTTTTCAGTCTCCTTCTCTGCATCCTGTTTTCCAGGGCTCTGATAATGCTGCTCATGCTTCTCACCTCCTGACATGTTGAGACTGGATACCCAAACCTGGGCATGGTATTGCAGCTGCGTTGAGAGGAAGGGTGCCCTGATGCATTTGATGGCTTGTGCCCGGTGATACACCCCAGGATGCAGCAGAGCTCTTTAGCAGCTGCACGTGGGGTGGCTCCAGCAGCTCAGGACTAAAGCAACCCTCAGCACAACCTCCTTCCATGCTAGAAACCGACTCTTCATTGCTGCTTGCACACAAGCATTGCTCAGAGCAAGCTGCAAAACCCTGACATAAGCAGGACAACTTCTCTGGGAGACCGATGGGCTGAACCGGTGCAGCCCATTTCCCATGGAGTTATTCCTGGAGGCTGAGCTCCTCTCAGGCCCCACGGTGCCCAGTAAATGAGATGTTTCATGCTGTGGTGTGACTGTCGATGAGAGGCATTTTGCACCAGTGGAGATTCTCTCTCCTCTCCCCAGCTGCCTGTTTACTCCAGACCTGTCAGAACTGCACATCTGCGAGAAAAATACGGTGCAAGCAGCCAAAGGATTTAAAAGTTATTAAGGGGGGAAAAAAAGAGAACAGCAGCATAATTCTGTTTCCTTCAGAAATAAAGCTTAAAAAAGATGAAAGGTATTTGCCTCGGCTCTACCTCGGCAGCCAGTTGGAGACACTTTGGGAAAGCAATTCCAGGAGCCCAGAGCTCTTAGCGTCAGTAAAAGCTGCCGCTGGGACAGCCGAGCCGTCTCACTGCAATCCGCTCTCCTCTGCTTCCTGGCAGTTTCAGGTTTTTTCTAGTGTTCTTTGGAGCTGAAAATCCCTCACTAGCTTGATCCACTTCCTGGGCAAGGTGGCAAATGGTTGCTCACAAATGATAAGCGAATTCCTTGTCTGGCAGTCCAGGTTGTGGCGCTGAGGTTCTTCCTTTTTGCTTGTCGAGGATGACAAACCAGGTACCACTGCTTTGGAGCACAGCTTGGTGGTTGTCCTGTGGTGGGGCTGAGCGTTTACAGCACGGCTGGTTGGGATGAGGCTGGTTTGGAGAGCACCCACACTTGATCACCCTTGTCTCTACTGAAGGCTGTGGACAGACCCTGAAGGTTTCAAAAAGCTCTGGTCCGCACCTTTTTCTTTTTGAGGTGCTTTCCCCTGTGACTGTAGATGCCACCGCCTATGCCAATAGGATTTCCTGAATTTCTTCCATGACAATCCCAGGGCAGAGAGGGGCATTAGGACATTTTTTCACCAGAGCACTGAAGCTGGAGGCTGAAAACTTGGGTGCAGTTTCTCTGCGAGTGGGAGGAAGATGCTGCACTGTCCATCCACAGAGATCTTGAAAGCTCAACCAGACAAAGCCCAGGCCAAACAGATTTAACCTTTGAAGCTGGTCCTGCTTGGAGCATGGGGTTGGACCAGAGACCCCCAGAGGTCCCTCTTCACCTAAATGACTCTGTGATTACAGGCATGGTGTGGGGAAAGACTCATCTTCCTGGTCCTCAAGTCGTCATCTCTGGAAGAAGGAAAAGTCACTTTCCTAATTCCGCATTATCCACCCTGTCAAAATCATAAAGTCAAAAATAAAATACCCAATCCCTTTTTTCAAGGCTGGGAAGATTGTTGTGCTTGTCAGACATTTCATTTTTTATGACATTTTCACTGAATTTTTTTCTTGAAAATGTTATTGCTTTTTAGCTTGACTGAAAAGCCTGCTTTCAGGGAGGAGCATTTCTCAATAGCCATCTTGATAATGCTTTCTGGGGTTTTTTATTATTTTTATTTTTATTTTTTTTTAATAGAACCCAAATGATTAAAAGCACTCATTACAAATGCTGAAAATCCCTCACGGTCTGCCTGTTTTGAACCCTGCAAAATGAGAACAACAGATATTTCTGTACTTTTCACAAAATAGCTTTTCCCCTTTATTTTTTAAGTCCTTCCATTCAGACTGTAAGCTTTTCAGGGCAAAAATTGCCTCTTTAACAATGTCATTTCCCAGCTCCCACTTCACCAAGGTTTTTCAATTTGGATGGGAGCTCTAAGTCAGATAATCATTCAAGCCCACAATGGTTCAAAGCGATGCTGACCAGTTTAGAGTCACAACTCCAAACTAAGACTTTCAGTTTATTAAAGACCCAAGTTTGAAGTGGTGTTTTTTTCCCAGTAGCTGAGTTCACTGGTGCCCTGCTTGTTTTGTAAACTATTATTAAAAAAATATTATTTTTTCAGAGAGATGCTGTAAGTTTTCTGCTTTTCATGAATTGCAGCTATCAGGAATTATTATCTTAGTGCCAAAGAGATCCATCACATCACAGTCACAGGCCCTGGTTGTTGTGGGAG
>NW_010223296.1:0-5918 GCF_000695765.1 Mesitornis unicolor | reverse complement strand
AAACCACGACAGTATGAAAAGTGAAATACAGAAATGTTAGAAGTCCTTAGAAGGTTAAGGGACCGCTCTCTTGTGTCTTTCCCACAAAAACAGGTAATGTGCAAAGTTACAGTCCTTTTTTGAGTTTTTCATGGGTCATGTTGACAAACGCATTCTCAACACTATTTTATGAAGGAAAGTATCGTTCTTGTTTGTTCCCTAAAGTGGTGCTTGTTTACAGGAAAAACACGTGAAGCTTCATGGTTGGGAAGAGACTGGAAACTTTCTGCACGCTGAAAACCACAGAATACTGGCTTGTATGCTAAGAGCATGTGAGATGATTTAGATGGAAAGAGCTGAACTGATGCATTCCTTTTACAACTCTTTGGCTGGAGAGTCAGCTCTTGCAGTTTGCATAATACACCTTTTTCCATTTGAGAACACTATTTTGGCTCATCTTCCATGGCTGTTTGTACCCAGGCTTTGAAATCATACTTGTGAAGTTACAGACAGTAAGCAGAAATGGAAGAAGATACTTCTGTTGTTCTGAATTTTGAGAGAAGATAACCTTTTAAAGACTAATTCAAGCAACTTTTGACACACAGTGCAGAACACACTGAAACCTGTCATTTAATAGCTGGACCTGGGAACTGTGTCTTCTTGTGGTCACTGGGTAATTCTGTAAGTCACAAGAGAATGATGACTTACAATCAGACAAACATAAGTCAAACATAAGGAACAGTGTGTGGAACAACATTTTCAAAAGCTGCTTTTCACATAGCCCTTTTGACAACCAAGCAAATCTATTTCAGTAGCTGAGTTTGTGGTACAATTAGATAATGTAAAGTTCTAGGCTTGCAGCTCTTTAATTTACTGGACACTTCTTCTTAGTAAGGCTGTTTAATTAATTAGCAGTGAAAAATGTGCTGGGTTTGGCAAATTACGTTTCTGTCAAAGACCCTGCAAGATTCATTAAATCATATCTGAGAGTGCAGGAACTGCTCTTCCTCAACTGCTGGCTTTGCATATATTAGGTGGGTTTTCAAGTTTTACTTCCTGATTACACAGCTATGTATACATAATTAGTGAATGCAGCTTCTTTCAGCACAATCCCAGGCAAGTGTAGCAATACTTCCTAGGTCGCTGAAGAATCTGTCTGTCTTCAGATTCGACAGGCTGCAGTTCTAGGGTAAAATGCTTTTACAGAGCATCACAGAAGTGATGGAAGGGCTGTTTCTGAATACTGAAAACCACTGTGAAAATATTTTTTAAAATAGACAAACAAACAAACAAAACCCCCAAACCATATTGCTTTATGGTAGTACCAATTTTATCATGCAAACAGAAAAGCAAAGATTTTTTTTTTTATGCACTTTATCAAGAGACATGGAATTGAATAAAGACAGACATGTTAGTACAGGATCATGAGACACTGCCAGATCTCTGTAGGAAAAAGGTATACACAAAATGCTTTCGCTGATGTCACTGCCATTATTCCAACTCTGTTAAAATGACTAATGACATTATAGTGGATGTGTTGTTGTAGCCCTGATGGTCGAAGGAGATATGTATCAGTTGCTCTAATAAAAGATATTACCTCTCCTTACAAACGTTCCTTCACTTTAATCATATTAGAGATTTTAGACGAGGGAGAAAGAAGCCAGCAAGTGTAGCACTGAAGATAAACATTTTGATAATACTGGTGAAGTAGGAGTTGGTGAATTGCTGCCTTTGGAAGACCCACATTCTGTTGTTTATCAGTACATCCTCGTTCAGATATCAGGCCTGGCCCAGACTCTGCAAACGCATACACATGCACTTAGCCTTAAACATGGGAGTAATTTCATTTAAAAAAGAAAACCACTAGCTGTTAAAAATGTCAGCAGACATGCACATCTGTTGGTCTCTTGATGGCAGGTTTCAGACTGCAATAAATTTCAGAGTGAATACTCATTTGGTTATTGCTGAACACTTAGTGCTGTGGAACAAAGCAAAACTTTCAGAGTCAAATCAAATAGGTACAAGAACTTTTTGATCAACCTTGTTTGTCTTTTCAATGGAGGCACAGCAAGCAGTCTATGAATCAATATATAAATCTATCTATAGATAGATAACAAATACATGACCTGTCTTCTAAGCCAACAAGGAACGCTTTAAGTCTTTTGCCTTCAGTGTGAGTCCTCCCATTTCACTCACAGATCCAGGCTTTGCTTCCCCTTGTCCTGTGCTTAAAGTGGCCTATTGCTTAAGCAAAGATCTGTGATAACTTGTCCACATGCAAAAATTTTGTAACAGTCAAAGCAGCTCTGTTTAATTTGGGTTTTGTCATGTTTCAGTAAGACCTGACCAGGAGAAGGCATTGCAGTGTCATTCAGGTACCATCAATTAAGTGCTGAGAGTAAATCTTGCCGTTGCTCTGTTGTGTCTTTAGTCATGGCTCCAGAGCAGCGTTCATGCAGAGTGAGAGCTGATAGAATTAGGTGTACTATGGCATTTGGTTTCCCAACAATCTCTCCTTTCATCTACCCCTCACCTCTGTCCTTTTATGTATTTCTTTTTTTTTTAAGCTGAGGTGCAAGAGAGGAAGAGTCTTTAAATTTTTTCTTCTTGTTCTAAAAAGGTAAATTGCACTGAAATAGAATTTGGAAGCTGAAAAGGAAAGTCCCCAGACCATGCCAGGTTACTGAGGTGTACACTTTCATATGCAAGACCGAATTGGAGCAGTGCCTTTAGATTGCTATTCGCTCTAACTTCATTTTGAAAGTTTGAGCTGGTGCCAGATTACCACTCTGCACTTGTTTGGCTCCCTTATAATTTACACGTGGTTTTTGCCATCAGTTACATTGGTATTTTATGCTATCTATTGATTTTATAGTTCACTAAGTATTTTATTTAAAGCACTCCAAATAGCTCTAGATTTATTTTTCAAAAGTCAGGATGTTAACAGAATTTTATAAAAGAAAAATAATTTGGAAATCACTAGATGATGATTTTTCTGTAATGATTTAAAATATTGCTTAAAGTGAAGACAATGATCAGGGCAGCAAATGATCCATGAATGACGTCTGAAGGATCAGAAAGAAACACATCAAATGACAGGTAGGTTTTCTCTACCTAATAATAATAATCTATCAAGCAAATTTAATTTTAAGATGAAAGAAGCAGCTTACTCAGCTCCTAAACTGAAAACAGAGATTAATGAGAATCAATGGAAGCATTTAAAAAGAGTGAAAGGAGAGAGCTATTTTGGACCTCAAATATTCCTCTTGTCCCAGAGAGAGGCAGAAAAGAAACTGGAAAGACTTGGCCTTACAGAAAGACTTATCAGATGAGTAGCTTTCATAATTATTCTTTTATTCTTACTCGGCAGAAACTGTTGCATTGCATTTCTGCATTTGTATCCGTATGTAAACACACACACTGAATGTGCTTACGTTGTACACATTAAATAGCTTAGCTAGAGCCACAAAGAAGCATGAGGAGAGGTCGGGGTGAGAATACTTATTAAATGAGATGGACACATAGGCACATTCCCTCTCACAAAATCTCCACTGAAATTAGATGTGCTAGTCTAACTGACACATCCTGCTATAGACTTCATAACTCAGTACTGTTGATAATTTTTGTGACTCATTAGAAAATCCAAAGAGTTTGCTGCTCAGAGCTTCCATTTCTTGTTTGGCTGACCTCTGAGCTTGCCCAAAACCGCACTGATTTCAGAGACCTCTGCAGGAAGAAAAGCATACCTACATAGATTTGGTTACACCACAGGGATTTAAACACCTTTGGAGCCTGAGAACTCAGTACTAGCATTATTTTCCCTTCTAGGGCTTCTGCCACATTTATTTTCCTGCTTGAAGTAACTACAACTCCTGGAGTTTTCTAGTGCTCTACATGTTTTATCGTGTATCTTTTCTTGCTTGCAGAACATTGACTTCCAAGATTTTTACACACATTTAATTTTGAAGGACTGAACTCTCACAGATGCATATTACTAAAAATTAAAAGGAGAAAATCCTTTCTTCATTCATCTAACTGCAGCCATAGAATTCCTCACTCATTTAAAACTGCACTTACAGAAGTACTGAATGACCAAACCATTAAAAAATAAATATTTCTGCTGATTCCACGTGATTTATATTTATTATTTTGGGGCATTCCAGTTCAACACAGGTAGCTCTGTACGTCCATTTGCTGGAGTCTTTGACTCATCCATAAATGAGTGGACCTAAGCCATAACTGAGGATAACGGAGACTGCTAGACTGACTGACTGACTTGGATCTGGTAATGAATATTTGTCATCCATTGGGGTGAGAGTCAGAACCTGACAGAGCTGTAGAAAATTGGTTTTCCTCACAGAAGTATCCATATTCTGAGTTAGCTTCTCAGCTAGACCACGTCCTTGGGCTTGTTCTTTGAGTAGTAGTTCAAACGAAAACAATACATAAACCTCAGCTTATGCTCAACTTAGACCTTGACTCCTTTCCAAAGACACTTCTGTAATTCTTGTACCCCTAGGAGTGTAACTACCCTTCCTTGGGTTCAACATGGGCTTAACAACCCCCTTTTAGCTCAGCACTTACCAACGTTCACACTTGCATAGGCAGTGAGGCTGTACGAACCCTGCTGTGACACAGGGTTCAGTGCAGGTATTAGCTTGGAATCTTTTCTAGCTGCGGGTACTAAGAAACCTTTGCAAATAGGATCCCAGCAGTGCTTTCAGAATGCACCAGCTCTGGATATTGTTAGTGAGAAGGACATTCACAAATTTGTATTTTGCAAAATCTTATTTCATACATACAGTTCTATGTTGGTTTTGTTTGCTTTCATCCAATGTTTGCCAAAATTTTGGTCAAAATACACAGTTCAAAACCTCTTTTCTCGTTCTTTCTCTCCAGTACCTATCACTGCAACAAAGTGAGAAAACGCTTTACAAAACAGGGGAAAAGTACATACAGGAAACTTGTTTATGATAACAGCTTCAACCAGTTCTAGCACTGGCCACAATTAGACTTTCTACCAGTAGATTTGCTTAGTTTAAATAAGTGCTTAGCAGTTTAAATTTCCTTCCCAAACAGCATTATATAAAGAAAAAACTGTCATAGGTGTCAGTATTGGTATATTCTGACTCTGTCGCATGAGCCAAATGTGAACTTTTACTGGAGTTCAGTTTTTTCCCAGAGCTAGCTGTAAAAAAGAAATCCACAAAATCAAACCCAGTGTAAGCTAATTGACTGATGAGCTGAAACTCAGTATTCTTTCCTTGTGACGTGAATTTCGAGTCAGGGCTAGAAGTACTGAGTTACACAAGTGACACTCCCATGTGTGTTCCCAACAAAAACAAAGGAAGTTAATTGTACAAGATTTTTCTCATCGCACATTGGTAACGAGCTAAGAGCTGCTCTGTGACTTAGCTGAAGCTCACCCATAATACGCATAAGTCTCCCTGTATTTCTTTAAAAAGTGAAATTTAAATAACTAATGGCAGTGATGTAGAGACATGTTTGTGCATCAGTATGGTTTTTTGTTTAGGCTTGTTTGCAGGAAACCACTTAGATCTGGTAGTCTGCCTGATTTATACTAAAACTTTTGTGTTTCATAAAGCATCTTCAAAAACATTTAAAGAGCTGTGGGAAAAACAATCTAATCTGTTTAAGATAATAATCCTGGTTTTGAAAAAACTGAACATCTAACAGAATTGCTCATATATTTACTGTATCTTACTTCTCTTGCCTGTCATTAAGCTCCCAGACAATGGCTCTTTCACTGGCTATTCCTCCGTTTGCCAGTACTGTCAAGAGGTTTTCCTCTTCAGAAGGCTTTCAGTTTGTTCATTTGCAATCTTTGGGAATGGATAAGCAAGCTTTGGGGCATACTGCACATAGCCAACAGATCTTCTTGGGATGCGTGCAAGAGCAAACTTTGGCCTCCCTTCAAC
>NW_010223295.1:0-5903 GCF_000695765.1 Mesitornis unicolor | reverse complement strand
GGTCACTATGCTTCCCCCACATCTACTAGAGAGATTAGACTCTCCTATACATGATAGTTGTCTTTGAAGAGTCAGATTCTCTCTAGTAGAGACTTAAATTGCTGAAAGATTAAAAAGGGAAAGTTTTGTCCATTGAAATCGGAAGCACTGTGTCTCTGGTGTTGGTGATGAGAACTGTATTAATATAGTTGGAAAAGGCGCTACTGATCAGGTAGGGAAACTTCCGGGTAAGGAAATACTTGGACTGGTTGTAATTAGGGAGGCTGTGAACACTGTCGTTTACTGTTGATAAACATGATTAATAACTGTTGGAAAGTGTGGACTGAATCACTCATGTTGGTTGTTTCTAAATCATCTGTAATACCTCAGGAAGAAAGACCTGAGTCCAAGTCCACAGTGAATTTGAGATATGAAACATTTTAAATGGATACAGAAGTGGTTTTCATGACATGCCAAGCTGGAATCCTGAATGGATTTGGTGATTTTCATTTTTCTTTTTTTTTTTTTAACCTACATTTGTTATACCTGGAAGTTTAACCATGAATAATAACCAGTAAAGATCACATCTTGTCTGCCATGGGATTACGTTTTTCCCACGAGCATGTATGTTTTTCTGGCAGTTTTTGCAGATGGAGATAGTTTTCTGCAGAACAGCTGACATGAGCATTTCACATGCTGCTGCTGTACTTTTGGCAAGTTTATTTACTATGTTTGAATCTATCTTATTGTGAAAGGGCAGAAATTAATGACTTTTGATTGCCTTGCCACAGCAATATTTGTAACTTTATTATTTATGCAGATTCTGCACATGGACTTTATAAAGCCAACAGAAACACTTCATAGATGGTCCTTCAACTGGGTAAATCTGATTCAAAGAGGCTAGAAAAAAGCCAGAACTGTCTTGTTGTGTTTTACACAGTACGCGAGCCAATTGCACGATCCATCCTAAATGGTGGTATCTGCTGGTTTGAAGAACACACCCGTCTTGGCAGCTCCAGTTTGGGGCTTTTCTTCCTCTGTTCTCTACTGGCTGCACAAACAGCAAGGTAGTGATGGTGATGATGGTGGTAGGGATGTGTCTCGGTGGGATCTGTGCAATGCCATCTGCACAGGAGCAAGCATGTAGCTGTTGAGGCAGCAGTTGTCATTCACCAGCTACATTTTCTCTCTCTCAAGAGGAAAAAGGGCTGACTGGCTGGAAGCAAGCTGCTCTTTGGGCCTCGTACCTCTGTGATGCACTTAAGCTATATTACCTTTTATATCGTGTTTCTCTTTTATGTGAAGGATAGTAATCAGTGAAGATTTCATTTGCACAAAGATGTTGTTAAGCAGTTCTGTAAATGGTAATGTGAAAACTAATCAAATCAAATCTTTTTACAGATGCAAGTACTGGCATTATGATGATAACCTGCTCACCTCCAGCGTTGTCATTGTCTTCCATAATGAAGGATGGTCCACACTCATGAGGACAGTCCACAGTGTCATTAAGAGAACACCAAGGAAATACTTGGCAGAAATTGTGCTGATTGATGATTTTAGCAACAAAGGTTTGGATTATTTTGGGAATTAACATCTTACTTGTAGAGAAGGAAACTTCATTTGTTTTAAAAATACATTTCATTTATTACCTGCCGTGGATTGAGCTGACTCTGCAAGAAAAGTTGCTGCTTCACAGTCCTTTCAGTTTTCAGTGAAGGGATAGCTCTTTTCTGATGAACTGGTTTCATAAAGGGGTCAATCCTTTATGTGTATTCAGCTGTCTGAAATACAGGATTTGTGGTGGGCTCTCTTCCACAGTTGTGGAGTTGTATATAGTAGAAAGCCAGAATAACTAGTACCTCTCTTAACCCTTGTGAAAAATAAGTAGATTTAAGAGTATTGAAGGAATTTGAGTTAATCCGGTTAGGAATAATTTCTTTATTTATTCCATGTAGGAATCCAGATACCTTTTTTTTAATGCTACAATGAAAATATGTCTAAGGCTATTGAATTATTTGGATTCATTTTTACTATCTTTTTAATGTTTAACATCCTTTTTTATTGAACATCACATTGAGATTATTATGGTTTCCTATGGGGGAAGGGGCTTTTAAGAATTTAAGTGCATTATATTTCTCCTTTTCTTTGAGTCCTGGATATGAGTGATTTCAGAAATCCAGAGATTTTCTTCTTCCTTTGTAATATACATTGTGATCTTGGTTTATGATCATAATGTATGTACTTAACGTCTTATTCCTATAAACACACACTGACTTCTTCCTTTAATGGTGGTATCTTCAACATTAATGCACATCAAGGCTGAATACAGAGATGAACTGGAAGTGGTATGCTAGAGCTATAAGGTGATTTATATAGAGGAAATCAGTCTGGTTTTGAACTTTAAACAAATTTAAAGTGTGCCAAAACTGCACGTTGTGCAAGATTTTATTGCAGCATACTTCTTGAATAGAAGTTGTCAGAGAAGAGTAGATACATACATAAATGCATAACTTTGAGTGTGCAAGATGACAGTCTCTTCTAGACAATGAAGACTGTGGCTTTTAGGAGGCCAGGCGAGTTTGAACTGGTCAGCAGCATAGGATACATTCCCTTTAGTTTTTATAATAGCTGAATTGGGAAGTGGCATGGAAAGATGACTCTGTTTTAACAGATGATCTGGGCTTTCTCCCAGTTCCAGCCTCATGGGAGGAGTTGTTTTCTGCAGGTATATCCACTATAAATTTTAAAACTGAACTCATCATGTAGTCAGTTGCCTTTTTTGTGTATGAATTACTACTAAAAATAATTATTTTATGCTAATTTTTACATCATAGCTGTAGGTAGGTAGGTAGGTATCATACTCTCTTTTTTTTTTTTACATGAGAAGAAAAGTTTCCTGTATTGTAAACTACATCTGGTTTAGTCTAATAAAGATACTGAGCACTACATTATTGTCTCCTGTATCTTTTTACAGCTTTTGAGAATTTGGCTTAGATATACACACACACTATAAAACAAAAATACCTTCTCTCCGAGGGGATATAATTTTAATAATTCAGTCAGCAGACCATGAGCTATGTTTTTGCTTGTCAGTCGGGATCACAGCTTTCTTTCATAGCTATTCGAGGACTGAGTTAGCAATATAATATAACTATGACACTGATGGTCCCTAGAATTCCAAACTACCAGATTTTTTTATTAATGATTAGACTCCGTGCCTGGGTTTCACATGAGTCATAGTTGACTCTGCTATGTATATCTAATTCGTGGAATGAGTTTCTCTGGCATAAAAACTGGTAGTACAGTTTTCCAAGATATGACAGTTGTTAAATAAAGGTAGTATTTCATGCTCTCTGTTCATATATGAATGGTTAGCAGATACAGCTAGCTTGGACCTAACATGCAGCAGACCCTTGTCTCTATATTTCCCACACTTCATTTTCCCAAACAACGTTATTGAATCAGAAAATTAAGTAAAGCAAGAGCTCGAGATGCAATTTTCTCATGTGTGAGCGACTGGAAAACAAGCATGGACTGGAATGGTTCTGAACACCTTGCTGCAACTGTACTGTTTCACTATAATAATTCTTCAAACTGCTTTAGGCTGTTACTTGGTAAACATAATTAACTTAATTTCAAGAATTCAAATTGCATTCTAGATGAAAAATGGCCAAGAGTGTAGAATCTTGCTCCACTTATTTCTCCCCAGGGAGAAGCATGAACTAGTATGGGCTGTGGAGTGTGCCAAGCTGCCTGAAGAGATCTCCAGTTGTTAGGAGAGCTGCAAAACACAAATGCTCTTAATCATAGCAGAGCTGCTGGTGCCTTTTTGTTCTTCCAGCCAGACAAAAAGCAGTACTGACAGCACAGATGTGAGATTTTCTTCTTCCCCAACCTGCTTTCAGACGCACACTTCATATCTGTCTTTGCACCCGACAAAAAGCATCTTACACTCTTTGAGACCAATGTTGAGGGACACAGATGCTGGACTGGGTAGTTGTTTGCACGTGCTCAGTGTGACTGTCCTTATTTCTTAGCCTCCACCTTCTCCAGTGATACAAAATTAAAATGGAACGTAGCAGTTGCAAACACTTCTAAATACTGGCTCATAAAGAGCCCTGCCTATCCCTCTTTACGAGAAATCCTCTTTCATCAGAGGGGAGTTACAGCTGCATAGAAGCTTATATATTTTATGGCTTACAAGGAGGAACAGTTACAATGCTTGCAAAATGTTATTTTCATTATAATTCTTTGCATAAAGTCAGTTGGGAGCAGTCTTTTTGCTGAACACGCTCTCCCTTCCTGCCTTAATCCCTTCTGCAAACAGCAGGTTTGACTGGAGAACTGTGCGGAGAGGGATGTGCTGAATTCTGCTTGGGCATTTTTTCCATTGTCAAAACACAAAGGGAACTGTAACAAGAAGATGACGCCAAGTGAACTGAATGATGCTTGTTCTGATATTTTCAATGGAGACCTCTGTATTAACGCATTTTAGAGTCCAAGAAATGTTGTGGCAGCTTCTAGCACAGTGTCAGTGTGGCCACGCTACTGCACCGGTCGGGGGGGTGTCCCAGTTTTTCTGGTGTTTCTTGACAGAAACAGTTTATTTTGCTGTGAGTGCTAGCTGCATGGAGGCTACAGCTGTTCTGGAAGGGCAATGAGAACTTGTAACACTGGATTTTCTGAAGCTCCCTGCAATTATGGTTGTGTATGTAGGTCTTTGAAGACTGCTTGTTATGTATTTAGGTATCAGCTTTATTTCTTTCTGAAGCATAGAGGTCAATCTCTCAGCTGGTGCAGGTCACTTCTGTAGCCCATGCACCTGTAAGGTACCTGCGAGGTAAATACCAGTGTTCACAGTAGCATTTAAAGGCTTTGTCTATTTTTTGCAGTTCTTATTTTTTCTTTTATCACTATCACTATTTCCCATTGATGCAGCATCCTGTAAGATAACCAAGGGGGAAGTAATGAGCATAGACAGGTAGGAGTATTTTTGCTAACTTGTTTAATGGTGCTTGCAGCGGGGAAACTGAAGCATTAGTCAGTGCTTGTGTTGCAGCTGAGCGCGCCACTTTAGTAGTGTTAAGGTACAGGGGGCTCAGAGGCAGCTGCTCTAGGGAGGACTTGTGATACTCTTTTTTTCTTGTTGTCAAACTGACATCCATGAGTCGAAGGAAAAAACCTGCTTTCCTCCTCCTCTGTAATCGGCAATGCCCAAGATCTTTTGGAGAAAGCGCATGTTTAAAAAACATTGATTCAGCTTTAATCATACACTGAGAGATGAGAGAAGAACCCAAACAAGAGAAGACCACATTGGTGGTTATAATGTTTTGAAGGGTAAAATATACATTTTTAAACAAAGAACAGAATACTGTAAGGCTGTTGACAGATACCATAAATACACGGTCTAGGTGAACAAAATTTAACAGTGGCCAAACAGTATTTCTAACTGTGAAAGTATCAGAATTTTATACACTGCTGTCATGCAGGCTTTGTAGTATGGAAAGGAGGGAAAATTCAGTTTTCCTGTGGGAAATAGCACTTGCTGCTAACCCTGGAACAATTTCAGATAATGGACTGCAAAGTCCTGAGACCTGTGCTGTAGAAAAGCTTTACACAATCAGTAGGACAGGTTTTTACAGCTCCCTGTGAGCCTTACATAGTTGAACATTTGATAACTAAAACATTTGGCTTCATAGGCAGGAGAGCTGGAAATAGCTCCAGGTTTTAAATCTTTAACACATTACTGACAGTCCTACTGTAACATGTACTTGGAATTTGTAGAATAAATAATAGTGTGGTATAAAGATTCTCTTGGTACCACTTCAGTATGACCTCGTAACTGTTGATTTTATCTTATAAAAATTTATGTCACAGCTATTGTATCTCATTTTATATATATACATATATATATATATGTATAT
>NW_010223294.1:0-5745 GCF_000695765.1 Mesitornis unicolor | reverse complement strand
AATAAAATAATATATCTAATATATAAATACTTACCTGAAATACTACTCCTTACTGCCTAAAAACAGATTTCTCCCTGTTAGGAAGGCAGACATAAACTAAAAATTTAGGAATTGCAACCCAAGGCAAGACTAGTCCAATGTCCTCTCTTGCACCATTTCATGCCTGAGAAGTTGTCAAAAGGCCATTTGTGGGTAATTACACACCAGGAACTTTCTTCTCCTCCCAGCACTTCGGGTATGTTGATGACACATGCTTCAAGACAAAACACCCTAGCTTGTCGAACTGTGACACAGATAAAAATCTAATATATGTCATCTGTGTAAATGGTTATCCCTTATTTAATTTTGCCTGATAGGGAACGGCTGATGTGTACATTAGTCCTGAACCTAACCAGGCTTTAAAACAAAGCACTTAAGAAAAGGATGACCTGATGCAACTACTGGGCTCTGCGGTTCAATGACCTTGGCAGCATTCTTCAGTCTTGTGTTATTTCCAGGTCTCTGTAAAAAGCTGTTGGACTGTTACTAGCCATATTCTGCATCTCTGTGTACGCTATTTTACAGGGTTTTTACCAAGTTTTAATAATACTGAGTTTGATGCCAAAGAACGGGCAGAGAAAACAAAGTATGTTCCTTGTTGAGCATCAGAAACAACCCATTTATACCTAGAGCCTGTCCAAACAACATATTCCTTTTCTTGGAGCATAGTTTCTTTAGTGTAACAAGTTCCCTAAAGTGAGTGGAGTCAAGATTTCAGAGTCTTCCTACTAGAACTGTCTTTCTAACCCTGTCTTTCTCAGCCCTACAACTCCACTTTATGCTTAGAATCTTCACATCTTGTCTCCTCAGGGCTTCCTTCCTTCCTTCCTCCAGAAATGGCTTTTTCTGAGTCATCCAGCCAGCCCTAACCTTGCCTTTTCTCTTTCCAGGCAAACCAAAGGATCCTAGATGCTTGACTGTGGTTTAGCTGGGAGGCAGATGAGATTTAGTCTTCTTACTCCACCCTAAATAACACTCAGATACCTTAATGCAAACAGGTCACTGCATTTGTAGTGCATCTTTTGGTATTATCTGTAGTATTCACAACTTTTCAGTAAATACATCTATTTTTGTTCTTCAGCTGGCAAAAGAAATAAGTAAAATTAAATTAATATTTTTTTTCTATTCTTATTTCCATTTTCTATCCTTTTTCTTATTGCCGGTTCTCTTTTGTAATAATTCAGTTTTCCCGGTGCAATTCATAGTATCCCTTCAGGATACAAACAAAAGCTTTGTTTGAATATTTAGGGCATAATCACAGTCTCTGTTGACATACTCATGACGAGTGTCATTCCCCTGGCTTCCTAATGACTGGGGTAGATCCCACAGGCAGCAATTCCCTCTGGCTGTGATGTCTGAAAGATACCTTTTTTACCATCTTGGCAAAAAAAATGTTCTTTACTGGTTGTCCCACTAAACTAACTGGTTCCCTTCTGTTAGTTCCACAAAAACAGCTAAGGGAAGTGATTAAACTTGACAGATAACTGGGTTTTTTGGAGATCTTCTCATTCCCAGCACTTAGACAACTGGAAAATGAGATTTGTGAGCAGATAGCAATGCTGTGTAGTACAGCCTGAAAGTTTCACTATTGATTTTTATAGGATTTTTAACGTGTATCTTAGTCAGACAGAATGAAGTACAGTCCTAAAAGCTGCTCTGTGTATGTTTGAAGATATGTCTGAAGATACCAAAAAGTATTAATTTGATCAAATGCATTCCCATGATCTTCTCCTTTCTCCCCCATCTTTTTCCTTAAGATTCTTCTTCTGTGTTTCACACTTGTAAAGTAGCACCAGTGATACAAAATAGTTGTTATTAATTTGTAGACGATACAAAGGAAACACTATTTTGCATCTGCAGCTTAATTCTTGCTTGCAATGTATGAAAGATATCTTTTCTCTATTCATCAACTCTTCACCATAAAAAGGCAAAACTGGACCAAATAGGTGTTGATTTCCCCATCTCCACCTGACCCTTTGGCAATGTTTTCCACATTGGGACAGAAGTGCTGGGGCCGGAGGAAGTGTTTAAGGAGGACTCACAGACCATGTAAGACTTTTGGGTTGATGAAGAAGTCCCATGCAGTACCTGCACTCCCCTTCTGCTTTTATCAACACTCTCATCCAGCTGGAGTATCAAAGAAATGGGATAAGTCACATCGTGGCAGTGACCCAGATGTGCATCTGTTTTGCATCACGTCCTAGCATGCTGCATCTCTTGCTAGCACTCCAGTTTCCAGAAAAAAGGAGGAAGGAAATGAGAAGTCAGCCATGGATGCTGGGGTGATGGGATACTGCAGCAGAACCGTGCCTTGGGCAGCTCCTCTTTTCTCCACGTCCTTTCCACTGTCCCTTGACTGCATCCAAGTGGGCCATGAGCAGTTTGGAAGCCAGCCTGCAACCATTAATATGAGATATTTGGGGTACTGATGCGTCAAAAGGTTGGAGGTGAACAATGGAGGCAGTAAGACTGGCTATGATCAGTGCCTGAAAACTAGAGGGAAAAAAGCCATTTGAGCAGTTTGATGGAAGAGCCAGGGATGACTATAGGAGCAGTATGGTCAGGGAATTGGTGAAAGAAATGTGACACCAGTAGCAGTGTTTTTCTTTGAGAATTGGAGGGATCAGAGAAACTAGAATGGAAGAGCTGAAAATGGAAAAGGAGCAGAGTAAGCATAGGGAAGAAAGGAAGCAAGGAAGGGTAAATCTTAGCAAAATTACTGGGAAAAACACTGGAAAAATTGGGCACAGCTAGTCTGTACAAGATTTAGCAAGTAACAATGAAGTTTCAAAAGTAGACTTTCTATACTGGTTAAGACAACATCAAGCCTGATAATTTTGTCAACAGTGAAGATTCACAACTCTGGAAAAATATTTTTACCTTCTGCTAACTGATGTTCATTTAATTGTGTTAAGATCTCCCTTGACAAAAAAGTTGTTTCATTATCTGTGAGATGACCGAGGTTAACGGTCCCTTTACAGCCAGAGGTAGTGGAAAGGGTTTTGAGAGAAAGTCAGGGCACAGGAGAGCAATGTCCAAGGTAGGGCATGGGCTAAAGGGCAGGTGTTGAGAGAAAGAAGATTCAGCAGTTGTCATAACCCAGGTCCGTTTTCCCTTTTTCCCTGGACTTCTGTGCTTATTGTGCCACTATTGCCCATGGCAATGTGGGTGCCTGGGCAGAGGAGTGGGTCTAGTTTCTTCAGCTGCAGTGATAAATTCTGCTCCCTACTAACCTGATTCATGTTTGAACCAGTAACCCAGAGCTGGGAGGCTGCCTAGCTCATTAAAAATTCCCTGAGTGTGTTTCCTGACCCAGTTCCAAAACAACAGAGAAAGCTTTTTAAGTCCATTTTTGGAATTCATGTCATAAAAGATTCAGGCAACATATGGATTATTTATTCACGTAAGGGATTTAAAATTGCTGCTTTATTAAAAAAATGCATCTGATTTCCAGTACTGTCTTTGTTTTACAGCTATTCAGGCAGCTACTAAAGGAGCGGGTTGGAGGGGGAAAGGAGGAAACTGGGACAAGGTCTTGGGCATGACTACAAGGACCCAACAAATCTAGCTCTAGTACCACATTGTTTTAATGAAAGGGCTGATTTTACTTTCTACTTGCCTGTGAAGGGCAAAAAGGTACATTTATTGTCTCAGCTATTTTATTTTATTCTTTCAATGTAAAGAACCTACCCCATTCTCCATGTATTTTGGATTAGTTAGAAAAAAATAATTGCTCCCATATCTGCTTGTGCAGACTGTCCTTCATTTCAAAGTCAGACCCGCAACAGATGTCACTAGAGACAGGTCTGCTGAAGACACACCAACTGTCCTGATTTGTACCAGCTTCAGCTCTACTCCACACACTGTTAATGAAAATGAATGCAGGCTTGCAGCTCCACCAAAGCTATTGTTCTTGGCTTTGGGCTTCAGCTAGAAGCCCCCTCCTATTGCAGTTGCAATGCAGATCAAAACCCTTTTGAGGAAACCAAAGGTAAAAATAGAAAAGCAACATCATTACTGCAGACAAATCTCAAGCAGGCAGCAGCCTCTATCCATGACCTTCAGGTAGGGAATTTTTTTTTTTGCAGGAACTCTGAGCAGCACTCTGACAGACAGCAGTTCTCTTTTGAAGAGCCAGTGTAAGAAACAGAGGCACAGCAAGCTGTAGTTCCTATTCCTTCCAGCATTTGTTAATGAAAAACTAAGGTATGACACAAAGGAACGAGATACAGAGATACACACTGTAATTTCACATCCTTTGAAAAGCTGGAAGTACAAAGGACAGAGGCTCAGGGAAGCAACAGTGATGATCATGACAAAAGAAATTTGGGGCTTCAAGGGGATTATTGATCTGTCTCCTAAACACACCAGTTTGGTCAGGGCCTTTGTGTAAGGGAAGAAATGGACTTGTGTGTCCAGCTCCCCTGGCAGGACTTCCCCTCATTCTCCTCCACAGATACAGCCAATGGGGTCTGTGCACAGCAATGCCCTGTGGTGCACAGGACAGAGATAGTTGAGCCGATGAGCAGTGTTTATGGTAGGCGGCAGAGAGCAATGGCTAGCACTTGTGAGGGACCCCTCTGACCACAGGCAGGAAAGGCATATATAGGTTCACACAAAGAAATACATGAAGCATTAAGAGCTCTCACAGTAGGAATGGTATCGTAGCTCTATCAATGTTAGCCTCTGCACATCTGGAGTTGAAGAGCTCCTGGCTGCTGAATGGAGGAGTCCTAAGCAACCCAAGACCCTCAGGATGGATGGGGATGTCAGCTCCTTCCTGCTGCCTACAGGCAGGTCCCACTCTGCACCCTGGTGTAGGCACTCCAAAAGGGGCTGTGTCACTGAAAGGCCCCCAGTCATGCTCCCCATACTCTCTCACTGCATGCTCTCTCCCTGCTCTCCTGGTATCAAGACTGAGGTTCACCTCACCCTTTTCCTTCTGCGTAAGGCTCATATGACCTTGGAGGACAAAATGATCACTTTCTAAAATGTTCAGCCCTGGAAAAGCCAAGGAGCTGCGCCATGGACCAGAACCTAGCAGCTTCCCAGCCAAAACAGGGTGATGTCTCACGCACTCATCTTGTTCAAAGATTCCCAAAAGAGCCTGGCTGAGGTCATTTTATAGCTTGGATAAACATCTATTGCTGCACCCATGGAAAAAAACCAAGTAATCAGCTGTATCTTGCCAATCTTCTCAAGCAAGACAAATAAAAGAGTCTGTGTAATTAAAAGCCTGATAGCCTGAAACAAATCCCAGGTAAAATACTCTATAGCTGATCTGAGAGTCAACTAATAAAAAAATAAAAGGAAGCGGTATATTTAATGCTGAACAAAGTACAATTATGAAAAACTAGCTTGTTATCTGTTGATAATATGAGATTGATTGCAAAAGCTAGCTCTGACTGCTGTAATAGGCTCTGCACAGCGTGTGATGTGGTACTACATACCATTTTGATTAAGAGGCAAAGTGGATTAAAATCTGGCTGGTAGGTCACAATGTAATGGAGATTTTTGGTTTTATTCCTACTGGTTCCCACAGAGATCAATTTTTAGCATTATGCCATTTAAAACTTTTCATTAACAGCCTAGAGAAATGCAGTCATTTGCAAATGTTAAAAAATAAGGGGAGACACTAATCAATACTGAAGAAAACTGGAAGAGTTGATAAATACCGTGGTAAATGGAGCAAAGTCTAGCTGGAGG
>NW_010223293.1:0-5701 GCF_000695765.1 Mesitornis unicolor | reverse complement strand
TAACATTCGGACAATCTGTCAATATTTGACAGAGGATCTCAGTTCAAACCCAGAGCCAGAAATCCACGTGTGCTGACTGTAAGCACACAGGAATTTACGCTAATTAAAACCAACGCTATTGTCGTAGGCTAACAGTACCAGGTTACCAGCTCGACACCTTCGATTGAACTTTCCCTAGGTTTGTGTTACAGCGTAATATTCTGTCTCTGTGTTTTTGAAGTCCTTTCTTTGTCACTAGTCCTGCCTCAACCACCCGAGCCCCGTGGGGATGGTCCTTCAATCGCAGTTTCTGTCACACCAGTGAAGAGAGGCCTCCAGAAGCAAACACTTCAGCACCATTCACTGAACAGTGTGGCACTGTCTTCCTGCCTCCATCCTGAACATGTCACGAAGCAAAAGCAACGCACAAGCAGAGGAACCCAGCAGCAACAGACAAAGCACTGAGCACCAGATTCAAATTGTTCATCACACGCATGGCTATTTTAGATGCACTGCAGTGAACAGAAGCAATAGAAACAGGACCAAAAACTTCTATTAAAATAAAGGAAAACATTATGGATGACATTGCGAAGCAAGGGCTCACATTTTTCCATGTTTCCTAGATATAATGGAAAGCCTTGCTCACATGGCCAGCCTTTTATTAACTGCCCATTAACCCCAAAGGTAGGGTTGTAACTGCAAGATGCCTATTTTATCAACAGCCAAAACGAGGCATCACACAACCACATCATTTGCTCCTTGCCAACAAATCCACGGCAGTGCGAAGCAACACAACTGCGTACCCACTGACACAGTTTTGATCTTCCTCTGCTGCACCGTGATTCACGCAGTATTTTTGGTGGTTTTTTTGAATCTGGTATTTCACCATTATAAACCGAGTCCCCCAGTCCAGCACACAGATTCTCCTATAGGTAATGAACCACGTTTGGATATTATAATAATGGCGTGATTTGTGAAACCTGACTACTGGAGTGCAAAGAAATAACTAAGCCTTTCAGTGCAAACACTGGAAAAGAAACAACGAGCCAGGGTTACATCCCGGGTGGTCACCAGCTCGCAGCAGCACAGAGCATCGCAGGGGTTTGGGAAAAGCCCAGCAACCGTGTCCCCGTGCAACACCGTGACTAAAGGCAATTGCAGCAACACCCGCATGCAGGGTCCCTGTCCCTCACAGGGACGGCACTCACCACCTCCTGCGTCGTCCCGTGCAGGCTCCTCACTGCTGCTTTCCACCGCCACCACGCTGCTGTCCAGCCCGTCCTCCCCATCACTACTCCTGGTGCTGGCATTCTGCTCCACAGCTTCCTCAATGTCGCTTCCCACTGACCCAGCCTGTTCAGAGTCCTCATCGACTTCAGGACTTGGACGCTGCATTTCTATTGTATTTTCACGAAAAATTCCCGTGTCTTCCCTTGCCAGTAGATCTTCTGGTTCTGTCTTTTCTGCTTCATCTACTTCTTCCTTTTCCAGTGGAAGAGCTTCCCACATTGTGAGCAGTTTATTCTCCTCATCCTCATTCCCATATTGTGCAAATGCTGACGCCCTTTCAGCATCGTACTCCTCTTTGCCCTGAGCATTGTCTTTCACCGTTTCAGCATGAGAGTCGTCTTCGCTGCTGCACTGGGTGCTGGCGGATGAGAGGGAAGACGCAGGTCTCCCATCTGGAAATAGCAAACATAATTTTGGTTTAGTATTTGTCACCAAAACACCTGCATTCACTGGCCACAAGTTTCCTCTGCCATGCACAAAGGCACAGGCGCTCATCTGACACCAGTCTCTGAACTACACCATCGCAGGACAACGGGACAAAATTACAAGTGTAATAGAACAACACTGCCCAGATACATCAAAGTGCTGAAATCAGACCCTTTTAACTTCTTTTTTCTGATAATGGAAACGAATCAGATTAGCTCCATCAATCACACAGAAATACGTCTCCAAAAGCACCTCTAAATGTGACACAAATAGCTTTTAGCATGGTTTTGTGAGGTCCATTTGGTAAAAGATTTCAACTACAACTTCAGTGCGCCCCTGTTATCCCAGTGAGTATCAAAGATCTCCAAAATCACGCACAAACCATCAAAATGGAACTGAAGTTCCCTCTCTCCTTTAAAAACAGACAAGGGACCGTCATATGAAATTCATCATGGAAAATCTGAGAAAAATAAACAGTAATTCTTCATCTGACATTTGGCTGAGCAGTAGAGCTGACTGCTGCACAACATCACTGGTGTTCAAGGTCCACATGGGTGCAAGGAGATTGGTCAGACTCAAGGAAATAAAGCCACGCAGGCCTAGCAAGTAACAGGGACCACCCTTGAGAGCAGCGAATTATGGGGGTGGGAAGACGCTGGGGAAGCTTGCTACCCAAAATCTTGGTCTACCAGCACCAACACACATGCTTAACTGAGAGCAAGTCAGCTCTTCTTTGAATAAGTCACAGGTGAATTCAGATGAACTAAAGGCGCATGGGGTTTCAGGTCACAGAGACCACAGTTGGTTTCCTGGGAACTCTCAGGTCCGTGTGTCTCCTCCGTACATGCCCATACCCTCACCTTTGGGCACTGACATTACGCGCTGCTCTGGCCAAGCCTTCAGAGCCACTTTGCTGAGTGGCTCCAGCTCCATTTCTGACAAGCAAACAGCTCAGGAAAGTCTGCTGTGTGCTGGGGGTTTGGCTGTGTTTCAGTGATGGATGGTACAACTCACAATGAAAAAGAGCTGTCTTTTACCAATTCAGTAGGAACTGCATGGCTTTTCCTATGCAGACTCAACACACGCACTGGGCACACACAAATGTAAAACACACCTCAGCTTCTTCAGCTCCCTGGTGAATTCCCAAAAATGAAGCTTACAGCACAGTTACCACTTCCATACCGACAGGGTCAGGGCCCCATCCTGGCTCAGACTGATGAGCTGTGACATTTGATGGATAACTCAGCTCAGATCCATAGGTAAGGACTCTCCACGCACACACATTGAAGAGCCCTTCCCTTTCCAGCCATGCTGGGTAAGCCCAGGCACCAGCACGCACAGAGACGTCATTCTCATTTAAAGCCAGTAACTCCACTGCTACCACCAGTCACTGCGCCAGGCTGTTCCTGCCGACACACCAGCTGTCCCTCGTCACCCCAAAAACGTTTCGGGTTTCATTGCTCACCTCCTCCTCTTCCCATCAGTGCCTCTAACACAGTGCAGTGACAGGATGCCAAGGGCAGAAATGAAGAGCACCCGATACAGAACCAATTAGGCAAACAAACAATTGCCCAGACAATGAGAATTAGGGGTATAAAGAGATTTCTGTATTAAAAATCAATTGAGATTCCAACTGCCTCCTTAGGTAACTGTCAGAGAGGTGCCCACCTCCCGGCAGGGAAAAGGCTTCATTAACCACAAACACGCATCCACCGGGACTAACGAGGAAGCTGAGCAGGAGCACTGCAGAATTATGAACGTAAAAAGAGGAAGCAGGAATTAAAACCTCTCTAAATTTGCCCTGCTCAGAAGAAGCCTTTATAACAAGGAGCGGGAGAGGGCACAGGCTGAGCTCGGCATCACTACCTGCGAGGCAGTCGTCATCTGGACACATCATTTTTGTACATCAACGCTCACCTTCCCAGCTCTTGCAAACCCTCGCATCCCGCTGCTCGGTTGAAAGGATCCCACTAATGTCATTGCCCAGACACAAGCATCACCACATTTCTCACACACGGTGTCCTAGGAGAGGATGTTCCAGCAAAGCTGGAGGCCCACAAGCCCACCCCTTCCCCAGAATCCTGCTCTCCCATTTGTCACCCCCTGCCTGTGTTTGGGAACACTGTACCAGTTTTACCGGCATCTTCCTGGCTATCTGCGCTCTCACGCTCAGACAGTGTTTTCCTTTCTTCCTTTCCGTACTCCTGTTCAGTCTCCATTTTGTCTTCAACACTTGCCACACTTGCTCCATGACTCGGTATGATGACTGACACTGACGTTTTGCTTGGTTTCTGCTCAACACTGCTTTCATTTGGCTCGCTGGGCACTCCCTCGCTCCAGGAACCCACACGCTTTTCCTCCTGTTCCTCATGGTCCTCCATCTTCCTCTTGGGACCGGACGGCTTTTTGTCCAGATCCATTGCAATAATGCACCTATAAAACACAAGGAGAACAGGAAAGCATCGCAGTTTTCTCTCTGTGAGAATGGAAGGGCAGCAGCACAGTGAGATGTTCAGCTCATGATAGCAGTGAAAGCAGCTCTGGATTGCACTCATACAAGGGTAGCAATAACGACTCACTGGGAGAAGCTCCCCAAAACCCTCAAGTGCTCCACAAACACAGCTGCAGTTCCTCCGTGAAGGAGAGCAACACTGTCTGCACTTGAAGGTGACAACTGAGGTATAAACAGATTAAAATCAAACTATCATCAGTGTCTGTTATTGCCAAGATCCACCAAGCACAATCTGTGAGGACACAACCACTGAGGAAGGCAGACAAGCCCTGAGCAAGCGCTTGATCCAGATCCAGCCACAACACCCACTAAAGGGACAACTCGGGGTTTGTGGACAAGACTTGCATTTGTCTAATGACTCTAATAACTGTGGGGGAAGAGGGAGAATGAAATGGAATCATTTTCAGCTTCCGTTCCACTTTTCCTGCCTAAGAGAAACCCAAACAGTTGGAGAAACAAAGCGTTCTGAGTGACTTGTTGCGACTGCTCCTCTTGTATAAACGGTCAGGAGGCTCAGGTGAGGACCAGGGCTCCTGCTGGTTAATGTTAACTGTGAGGAGAGGTACCCCGCACCCCTTGGGTGCCAGGACTCTGCTGGATGGGGTACCTTGATTCACATCTGCAAGCAGAGGGTGAAACCGGTACCGGCACCTCAGCTCATCACAAGTCTCTCTGGAAAACCTCGTTCTCCACAGACAACTATGTCTGAAAAACTCTTCCTTCACCAAAACGGCTTTTTTTTATGTAAGGCTTGATTGCAGTTCCCCTCACATTCCAGCTGTTTACAAACTGCTGTGAAATATCCTACAGTCTAGAAATCCTTTCGTTTTGCGGGCATAACACATAAATGTGACTTTCTGAAGAGAGTCACACCTTTCCGTTATTTCTGCCTGTTATTTCTTGCATTGACTTTGCCCAAAACAGAGAATCTTCTGCATAGATCTGTTGTCTGAAGCATGCCCAACACTCAATATAGCCGTAGAGGTAGAGCTGCTTAAAAACAGATTATCTTGCTCTCACAATCACAAAGGAAACCCTGAAACCACAGTTAACTCAGTAGCACTCTTGGCATTCATTTCACTGTCACCTCCACCAGGAACAGGCAAGTGGCACAGGTATCCCCATGCCTGTTCCTCTGTGCTGGGCTGGAGGCGGTGCTGCCCGCCTTGTCAGCAGAGGACAGCGCTGTCCCCTGCTCTGCGCCCCACAGAGTGGCGGAGGCAGCACAAAAGCAGCTTTGATGGCACCCTGGGATGCGAGACCCCGAGGGATGAACTCTGTCCTGCACGTCTCGAGGGGCGCTGAGAAACAGAGCAGGGTCTGCAGAGCTGTGGGGTGCCAGAATGATGAGGAAAGAGGAAACAAGGGATAAACTCCCTAGAAATGGGGCTGCTGAGTCCTTGTGAGCAAAGCGTATTTGTCTCCATACCTGTAGCAAGGACACGCTCCCTCCACGCTGAGAAAGGCGAAGTATCCATGCCTGCCCCCCAGCTT
>NW_010223292.1:0-5838 GCF_000695765.1 Mesitornis unicolor | reverse complement strand
CAGTGCTGGCAGGGCTTGCTTTGTGGTAACTGCTTGTGCTGTGCTGCTCCCAGTGGGTGTCGTGTTCACTGTTGAAAGAGGGTTTTTGTGCTGAGGGGGCTTTCATGGTTACCTGGCAATGTGGTTGGGTTAGGAGAAGGCTTCTGCTGTTGGCATGTTACTGTGTAATTACTGCAATGGTATTTGGTACGGTAGATGAAGGCTGCTCTCAGGGTCAGGAAATAATGCTAGTTAAACGTTTATGGTCTAGGCTAATGTTTTTGGTTTTCTTAGGAAAAAGTGTTCAGTCTGCACCAAAACCATGTGCTGTAGAAAAGGGATCATGTTAGGAGGGAATATCCCTTTCTACAATATTTCAGACCATTTTAATCACCATCAGTTTGAAATTCAGGGTCCATTTATTCAACATGTAAAATTGTATCAAAATGTGGCATTGTTATTTGGAAAAACAAAATAAAACAAACCAACCCTACAATATTTAGTGAGGGAGTACGAGCGTTTTAGTGATCTGATTCCAGTTAATAAAGACTAGCTTCTGTTAGAGGAGGTGCACTCTGCTATTAAGGCAAAACCATAAACCCTCTAGCAGAGAAGTTGGAGTTAGTTCATTAGCACTGTAAAATATATTAAGTAGATGATATATGTGATGTTCCTGTGCATATATCCACTAAGGTCAGTCACAGTTGGGAGTGGACTGTCACATGGTAATATTTAGGTGTCGTAGGACTGTCGAAAGACAAATGTTTATAGAGTGATTTTTTCAGTCCAGTGCAGAGTTCAGCATCTGTCCTGATTGTATAACATGTATTAAAATAGGGAAGAAAAAAATACTAATATGCATCCTTTGAAAGCAACAGGGAGGCTAGGGAGAACCCAGCTGGGCCTGGCGAGTCCCACTAATGCTTTTCCTTGGCAGCGAGTCTCTCACCAGTAGTGTGCAATGGACAGCCATGACTTTGGAGCATGTTTTTGTTGTCTTGTTTGCCTGTGACAGATAAAGGATCCATCCGCAGCCTGAAGACGGGTGTCGGTGAGCTGCTTGGGGAAACCAGGTTCTGGCACGGCAAAGACTATTGCAACTTTGTCTTTAAAGACTGGGTTCAGCTTGACAAACCTTTTGCTGGTAAGTGCCTTTTCATCTTGAAAGTTTTGACTTCTCCCTAAACCCTGTTCTGCATCTTTTCAGTCCAACTGTATTTTTCCTGCTTCTGAGCCGCAGGTAATGGTTTGGTTTGGCTGCTAGGAAGAAGCAGCAAAACTCCCTTTGAGAGGTTCTAGGGCCAATTATGCTGTTACGGTCCATGGCCTTGGACTGCAGCCAATTGCATAAGTCTAAACTCATCTGCACAGCCCTCTGTCATGTCCCAAAAACGTCATTTTGAGGGTGGGGAAGCTGTGCTTTTCCACATTCATGTCGTGTGTCTGTGGAGGTCCAAATGTGCTTTCCTGTCCCGTAGACTTCATTGACAGATACACCACCCCGAGGATGCCCTGGCATGACATCTCCTCTGCGGTGCACGGCAGAGCGGCGCGCGATGTCGCCCGGCACTTCATCCAGCGCTGGAACTTCACCAAGGTGGGGTGCGGACATTGCTGCTGGGGGCACAGAAATAAATACAGTCTCTGCCTCATCCGTGTGCCCTCACTAGGCATGCCTTTTAGGATTTATTATGTTATTCTGCTATGTTGCAGTCTTTTCAAAGATTTTTTTTTCCATTTTTTTTTCCCTGGGCAGATTATGAAACCCAAATACCGGTCCCTGTCCTACCCATTCCTGTTGCCAAAATCTCAGCAAACTGCTAATGAGTTGAAGTATCAGGTGCCTGATGCCGTTCATGCCACAGTCCAGGTGGGTGTTGATGTTTTCTTGCTCACCTACTCCTAGGAGAGCTTGTTTTGTATCTTTCCATTAGGAAGTGTCGATGCCTGACAGACCCTCTGTGGAACCTGACAATATAAAATGAAAAACCCTTATTTAATTTAGCTCACAGCATAGGTAGTTAGATCCTCAGTTACAATAAAATAATGCAACTCTTTCAGAAGAGGTACTTTGATTTATGCCTCTGTCTTTTGAGATAAGAGGACCAAACTGTATGCAGTACTCAAGTTGTGGGAACACCGTGACTTTGTATAGCTGCGTCATTTTCCATTTTGTTTTCTGCGGCGCTTCTTCTAATGTTTAATGTTTGGGTTTTATGTTTTGGGAAGGCCTGGTGGGTTGAGGTTGCCCACTGAGTATTTATCCCAGATCTTAGAGTAGTGTACCAGGCCCACGATGCCTCGCTCAGATGGGTCGTGGTCAGCTCGAGCCCAGCATTAAGTGGAGTCTCGGGGCTGTTGCTTTCTGCCTTGAACTTCATCTGCATTTTATTGGGCAGCCATTCAGCCCTGTGGGTCCTCTGCTGTTCTGCACAGTCAGCCCAGTCTTATTTGTGACAATCATCCTCACAGGCATAATTGCCAAGATAACGATATTTAAAAACCTGATTAGCTATATTGAGTGCATATATTGAATGCTACTGTTACCCAACAGAAACATGGACTTGTTGAAGTATACTAAGTCAAAATAGTTATGCTGAAGCAGCAAAACAATTGTGTGTCTCTGGATGAAAGATGTGTGAAATAAGAGCAATTAGACAAAAAACAGGAAAAATGCATTCCTTTGCTCTTTGTAAGGAGTGGTCCACCCAGATGACAGCATTGCTTGGGGAAGCTTAGCATAACAAGATTCATTTTTCAGGGTTTGTGGGTTGCCAGGGCATTGTCTGCTCCTCCCAACACAATGTGAGGGATGGCCAGCACGGGAATCTTGTCATGGATCTTGGGTGTTTTACATCAGCTTCCAAAACAATGCTCGCAGCTTGCTGAGAAATAGTCTTGCTTCAGGCATCATCATGCTTCCCTGTGGCTGCAAATGCCTCCCCAGCAGTGTCTGTGATGCCAGCTTTTTGGGAAACTTTTCTCTCACGGAAGTGAGGGGGCTTGTGTCCCCAGAGCATGTCCTAACCACAAGATAGGCCTCAACTTCTAAATCATGAGGTTTGCTGTAGCAAATAGCTAAGCTCTACTGATTAGAGAACTGGAAGCAGCTCCCAAAGGAGTAACTGAACTGAGCACAGTCTAAGTCCAACTCTCCTTCAGTCCATACTGCAGAGCTGCTGCCTCAGGGCATCAGCCCGTGGGAGAGGAGGATGAAGCTCAGACGGTGACTAGTCATTCAGTGCCACGTACATCAGTGCTGAGTGATGGGTGAGCTGTTTGAAAAGTGGTCTTGTCATGGCGTTGTTGGGGTGTTGCAAATAACTGACACGTTCCAGGAAATGAGGGGCTGTTCTCGGTGATGCCATAAACAGCAAAAAGAGAGCAGGCCTGTCTTGTAAATTATTCATTTGAAACTACCTTGCTCATCTCTAATTTATGTCCAATTGCAGCTTTTAGAGGCTTGTCAGGATAGCCCAGCCTCACACATAGCCAGATAAATAAATTATATGATGTTAGGCTGGAAACATGTTGCCCTGCAATGTACTGTGTGGAGGAAGAGTGTTTGCAGTACTGGGCATGGTGAAAGCAGTGAGGGTGGCTCCTCTGCCCAGGCTGGTGCACCCTGCCTGGGTGCAGGTCCCTTGGCCCGGGCTGCTTGCAGACGAGTTGTTATCTCTGGATGATCTCCTCATGCTCTGAGGCATGGTTTTGTTTGCACACACTGTAATTTTGGCTCTCTCCTCCGTAACACTCACACTGGCCTGGTTTCCATCGATTCCCCAGATGTCATGAGTGCCCTGAGCATCCCTGAAGTCCCCGCTAAGGGTCAGTGAGTGGCTCGGGTTCTCCTCCTGATGAAAGTTTCAAATTTGGCTGCTGCAGGACATGCAGAGAAGGGAAAACACCTGCAGTCTGGATCTGAAACCACCTCCTCTCAGTTGCCTTTTGCTGGGGCTCCCAGGATGTGCATCAGGGTGTTCCTGCATGGCTTCTTTCCTGCAGCCACAGGAATATCAACTCTTGCCCATTTAATATGTTAGTTTTGGACCAGAGGGCTGCAGGTGCTCACATCTCCTTTCAGTGGTACAAGGCCAATGCAGAAATAAGCAGATACCCTAAAATATTTCACCAACTTTTTTGTCCAGAAAAACCAAAGGAATATTGTTTTTCTTCTTGAGATTGGATCCTTTGGTTGCCCACCAGCCAAACTTAAATTGTCCCCATTTTGGTGCTGCATAGGGACTTTATAGGCAGAAGTTATGGCTCTGAGGTAAAATCCAGCATCCAGTGACTGTCCCTGGCTGTGGGTGATTGCAGAAAGTCTGGCTGATGGTTTTCTTGTTTCCAAGTTTGTCTGCAAATCTGTCTTCAATTGTGGGCAGATCAGAGGAAGAGAAAACACAAAAGATCTGTGGGGATTGCAGTGCTGCTGCACGCCTGAGCCTCTGACCTGTCAGCAGCAGATTTTGACCTCATTGCACCATCTGGCTTTGGTCTCCTTTGTCAGAAGAGAGGAGCAGGAGAGCATTTTGGGGAGGGTGGGGATAGCAAGAGCAGCATTGATGCAGGCTTTGCCCGTGGCAAGGAGGATGGATGCAGCATGCATGGGAAACACTGGGGAGGTACAGGCTGGGAAGGAGGAACAGAGCCTGTCAGTTCCACGGATGTTAGTCATGGGCTCTCATTCTGCTTCATTTGAACTTTGGGGCTTTGCTCGCACTAGCAATGTGACTGTGCATTGATTTTTTTCATGCAAGAGTCAAATAGCCATCTGCCAAAGGCAGCGCCATGGTTTTTCCCATCCCTCTGTTTCCCTTCCAGAGTTTGCTGTTATCAGCCAAAGCCAGCGCTGCAAAATATGTGATGTGGTGAGGCAATATCCAGTTCCTGATGTAAATGCAATGAAAATTTAATGCTCTGGCAATGGCTAATGCCCATACCTCTTTGAAGTCTGCATGAGAGCTTGCGTTGTTCAGGATTTATGCACTAGCCTACAGCAAACATGAAATTTATTGCTGTTGTATCGGTCAAAGATGTTAAAGGGATGACAAGGTTGGTGCAGCACTTGGCGCTGCTGTTGAAAGGGTGGAGGGAGAGGAGAGGGAGGAGGATGGAGACACCAGCCCTGGTTGGTGGGGCCTGTGCTGGGCAGTGTGTGGCCTTTTCTCCCTAGGAAAATGGGTTGGGTTTAAACCAGCTCACTTGAAATACCATGACAGGAAAGGTGAGATGCCCAGAAGTGTGAGATCAGCATCAGTGATGAGGGAAGGCCTGTAGGCCTGTAGGAAGATGCAAAGTGTGTATTTGTCCGAGTGCCACAGTCGTGGCTTCGTTTCCTTGGGGTGCATGCTGCATCCAGATGATGCATGTGTGGCCTTGTCCTGCCACCTTCTCCCCTGACACTGTGGCTGCAGAGCTGTGCCATGATTGATGCTGGCCACTGAAGTGATCCAAGTTAGAAATATCTTTATTTTGCAGCAGTCCAAACTGGAATACCTTACACTAGCTCCCAATTCGGAAAAAGGGCGTCCCCAGCAGTTTCAGCTATTGCTGCTGTACGTGAGGGTGTGGAAGTTACTTTGCTCAGGGCAGGGCCCAGCAGCTTATCTTGAAAAAAGAAGCCACTCTTCAAAGCACGTACAAAGTTAACCAGCAAAAAGGATTAAATATCAGTACTTTGTACACTGGGAAGCTACAATCTGCAGCTTTCCAAAGTGCAATCCAGGCTGCCTTTGCTGGAGGCCCCCTCCACCCACAGGGACGTGCTTTGTGGCCTGGGTTTCACCACAGTGGGATGAAAGGCAGGGAAGAGGCAGCGTGGCTGTGAGCAGTCAAATAGGAGAGCTGCAGGATCTG
>NW_010223291.1:0-5642 GCF_000695765.1 Mesitornis unicolor | reverse complement strand
ATATTATATATATTATTATGATAATAATATGTTATCATAATGTTATGATCTCTCTCCATAAAATGATGAATAATAAGAAAATTACCTCATACCCCGCGGCATTTGCACTTTTTAAGCAATGACATCCAGTATATGTTGTGTGTACAGAAGCAGGGGGACAGGAGAATATAAGAGGCTGTAAGGGGACAGACTCTTGCAGAAAAGTGTTAAGAGGACAAGCCAGTCTGACAGACTAAGAGCTGATGTTTTTTCCTATACTGTCCACAGTAATAGGTTCTGTACCAGTCTTACCACTGAACTATTTCTGGATCTTGGTGCTGCTAGAGGGGAAACTACAGGTCTTATTGCAAGATGATACCCTAGGAGAGATACAGCCTGTTTTCAGAGGGTACAGTCAGAGCAGCAGGACCTTGAGATGAAACAAGGAGTGATCTGAGAGTGTAGACTCACTTGCTGTCTGCCATGGGTCTCCTGAACCCATTCAAACGGTGTTACCATTTTACCAAATACTGATGTTCTGTGAACTTTCTGCATGTCACAGTTGGCAAATTAGCTGAGTAAACTCTCTGATATATGGCTATATGCACAATGGTACTTATACATAGGCACAATGGCTATAACTTACACTATCAAATAAAAAGTGAGTGCTTCTTTTTATCCTCTACTACTCCACTTACAGCCATTTACAAAATACCATAACTGCCAGACTAAATAGGCAGTAGAAGTATATGTTTAAGTTATTATAGCTGATTAATCATATGTTGGGTTGTCACAAGATGTGTTTAGTCAACTATTTATCTCTGAAATGGAAGTGAAGTAAAAATCAGACTTCAAATAGATTTCTTACATTTTCTCACTAGTTTCCAGTAATAATTAGATCTGCTACAAGGTGAACTAAAGAGCTAACATAGCACGAAATCCAATAACATTTTTCAAGTAATACTAACATCTATGGAAAAGTTTACAGGAACCATCTTATCCTGCCATTAGCAGAAATATGGACTTTCACAAAATTAGAGAGTTCAAGCCAATAGTGCTGGATAGTATTCAAGCTGGTGCTGAAAGAATTGGTTGACATTATTGTGAGATTACCATCATGTTGCTCTCTATGACAAACCGTGTTCAGCATAGGTGTGTGAATCCTGGAAACGGGCTTTCTCAAAGAAACACCTTTACAGAAGAGGAGGCAGAGAGGTCAAACTATTAAACTGGAGGAAAGAACATAATGTTTCTGATATCTAATCTTTCAGATACTAGAAAACATTTCCTTCATCTCCCTTTATATGAATACTCAATGGTTTCCTGGGGATACTGCTGTCAGGTTGTGCATAAACACAACAAATACAACTACATCTGCTGTCTCTATTGCATCCTTTTGTTTATCTCTTTATTACTAATCCTAAAGGAAAATAATAATAGAAAAAAACATATTCACCTCAATCAGCACATATAAGTCTTGAAAGAATATAAAGCACAAACAAAAGTGTATGTTGCCACATCCTTTGCAATATTACCTTCTTACTGATCCAAGAGGTAATGTTGGTTTTCACTAAGCATCCTTGACGTGCTAAAACAATCCTTAGAGAGATGTCTCTTCGTGTTATTTTGTATTCAACAAAAATTTGCAGACACAGGACCCACTTAAGTAACAATGTACATTCTCCAAGTAACGGCAAAATACTGGGCACCTCTGTAGTATTAAATTCTAAGGGGCTTATCTTTCATCCAACATTATCAAGACCAAAATTTTCACTGACTTGACTAGAATCAGACTGGCTATAACTGATGTGGATGGAGAAACCAGGGCACCATGGAAAGAAACCAAAATTGATTCTGCTTACTGCCAAACTTACTGAATCAAAAAAAAGAAATTAAAGGGGTAAGTTTCCAACTAGTGCTGCATGCTGTCCAGCTCTACTCACTTTACATTCCTTCTAGCAAGAAGTTAAAATTACCATTTAACTATTGACTATTGCATCTTTTTACTTGAATGAAATTCAGCGTGACACAGCGACTGCTTAAATAGTAGTTGTAAAAAGCTTTATTTCATTTTTCAGTGACGAAATATAGAATTACATATAACCCTTCTAACTCTGTTCTATAGCCCAGACAAAATGAGGCCAAAACAAGTAAACTGAACTTCAACCTCCTGTATAAATTTGGGGAGCCTCTCAAGGAGAACAGCCTGCTTTGTTGATTCTCAGGTTCCAGTATGCTTGCAGGCTACCAGTGCAACCAACAAAGAGTTACATTATTCTTAGTGAAGTATCTAAAAATGGTACCATCTATGTTTTAGAATGCATAGCTTGTACTTGGTAGGCAACTCTCCAGTGAAAATCACTGACTGATGAAGCAGAATTCACAAGAACCTGAACTAAACTCAGTTTTCTTAGAAGAAAAAGTCTGCAATCAAGAACTCTATTTCTTGCTCTGACTGGTTTGACAGTCTATTGCGCTGAGATGCAAAACCAATCTACAAGAAAATCACATAGAAGAAAGAATAATAAATATTACCAGCATGTCTGTTTCTCAGTTCTGTGGAAAATTCAAAACCACAAATACCTCATCATGTATCTGCACTCACTGCTTAAAGATATTAGCCAAAACCAAACATACAGTGAGAAACAGAGAGACAAAACTGGCTATCTGGTAAGAAAATAATTCTCTACTATTCACACTCTTCTGATGTTACGTCGTCATGCTCTCTTTTGTGGCCAGAATTTGTGTCTCTCATGTCAATCATGCTGACAAGCGCCTCACGAGTATCTGCTTCCACTTAATAACATTCAGTGTATAACCTAGCATCAGTAATATGGAAAATACCTGGTGGGAAATATTATCTTCCCACCAGAAGTGCATTTTTACTCTGTGTTTACACATTCCCTATTTAAACCTTCATTTAGCGACAGAGGCAAAAATACTTCTTGATTCCCACATAAAATGCCCGTGGGAATTGTCACTGGAAGATTACCACTTTAGATCTGTCAAACAGAGACATTTTATTACTTGAAGGATGTTATCTTAACCCAAGGTCTAAAATAAAAATGAACTGCAATTCAGATGACTTGCGATCTAGCAGAAAGACAGAAGGGTGGAAAGCTTCCCAGAGAGATTCCACAGGGAGAAGTGTGATTTATTTAATACGGATAAATATGACAAAAAGATAG
Organism: Mesitornis unicolor; assembly: GCF_000695765.1. NCBI lineage: Eukaryota > Metazoa > Chordata > Aves > Mesitornithiformes > Mesitornithidae > Mesitornis > Mesitornis unicolor. Next base: position 2,475 of record NW_010223291.1, on the reverse strand, counting down.
TCATATCCCAAGTTTTAATAAGTTTATGGTTGACAGGAGGAACTGAAGAGAGCCTTGAGCAGCAGCTAGTATACAGAAAAAGATGTTAACTAGGAGAGTTGGAAGAGGAGAAAAGGATCTCCAAACAGATTAATTCAATGTAATGGCAGAAGACTTTTGGAAAACTTCTCTGTTAAGATATTATGGGACAAAGGAAATGTCCTTTTTCAGTGACTTATCATTTGTACTGTGGGGTAAAATCCCAGTGATCTTCATAGAGCCTCTAGTATTTAAGTTGAGCAGAGAACATTTAGATATGAAAGGTCAGAGCTGTCGATGAAAAGACAAGTGAGAAAGTAAACAGGATAAATCAAGAGATTATTTTAGAATCTGCCATCGTGAAAACTTCACCTTTTCTCAAGAGGCTGAGAAGTTCTTTTCTATATTGAAACGGAGATTCAGGTTTTGCTGAAAAAACAACATTGGAAAGCTGCTAGATGTTTCCTCAGAAGTGTTATTTTTGAATGTTACTATTAGTTTTTTTGAGCAAAGCAACACTTTGTGTTTGTTAATAGGTTACCAAGTTAAGTTGCTGAAGCAGGTAGATATAACTAAGTGGAAGAAAAGAAGGCAACTGGGACATAGACTGTGGCTTAACCCTTCACTGAACAGCATTTGAATGTGGCTTTGGGATAAGTTTCATAACAGTTTTTCTGGTAAAGAGAGCTGTGGAAGTATGACATTTTCCAGTTGCTGTTTTCTTCCCTGCTCAAGAAAGAAGGTATTAGCTTAGTAAAGCTTAAAAGAAAACAACTTTAACAATAGATTATCCTCCTAATTGCAAGACAAAAAAACTTAAGTGGGTTCTTAAGGTAAACAGGTAGCATATACAAAAATAATGTGACTTTTAAAACTGTTGAAGACAATCAGAATGTTTTGGTATGTAAAACTATATTGGAAATCGGCTTCTAAAAAGTTCCTAAGGAAAGCAACATTCCTTTCTTCCATCTTCTCAGCCTAGCATAGCTTCCATCAATCCCTTGGGTAAACCCATCAATTTCCAGGAAGTTTGAATGCTATGATGCCAAAAGGAGAATTTGGTCCAAAACTATATGGAGCAGTAAAGATAAATATCTTAATTTTTTTCTTAGATTCTCTCCTATTATTGAACCATATGCTGGGACATACACAATTGTGAAGGTATTAATCACAGTTTGTAGAGAAAAATTCAATAAGATGTTTAACTCTTGATTTATACATAAGCTTTAAGTATTTCACCTGTATAATTCCACTCAGTCAGTAGCTTATTTCTTCTAATTAAATCTTTATTTCAGCTCTTAGAGGGCCTGATTTTCCTCTTACTAACAGCAAGTTTATTAATATAACACTCACCAATCAAATGGTGGTAGTGCCTAAATAAGATTAACATAAGAAAAAGCAAAATCAAACCATTGACTTTGTATGACAGTTTTGCCGGTCTGTTTGTGGCTAAACAGTGCTTACTGAACACTTAACAGAATGCTGTGCAGGGAAGGGAAGGAATTCCCTGTTTAGAGACCTGTTGTGAAGGAATAACTGGCAAGGTCATGAAAAAAAGATAAAAATCTGCTCAGTAAGCAAAATAGGCAGTAAGTATAACCACAAGGACTGAACATCTTTGTCCCTTTCCTATGCACTATAAACTGAAAGCAAAACTGCACATTAAGGTAAAATACTCTGTTATGCTCAAAATTGTGTTGTAGGCAGTAGAGTGTACACTTAATTGTCATAGTAAACAATTTATTAGTGTTCTTTACCAGTTCTTTATTGCCTTTACCATTCACGAAGCTGAAACCCAGGACAGCTCAAGGACTGGTTGTTTGACAACTGTTAAACAAGCTACAGCCAGGTCAAGTAAAATGTGAGATTCTACTTAGCCAGATCAGCACAAAGTATGCTGCCTTTTACTAGTAATGAAAAAACTCACATACTGGACTACAATATATGTAATCATCCCTGATTTTCAGCACATATAAAATACATTTTTGTAATACAGATACCTTTAAATACTTTAATCAGATGTATAGAGATGAGGCAGATGTGTGAAAGTGACTGAAGGCATGAAAGGAGCAGCAAGATAAATGGTGTGTAACATAATTAAAGAAGAAAATAGAACACATTTTTGCAAAACAATAAGTGATTTACAAAAAGTTATCTAGGAACTGCTAATGCTAACATTAAACACCTGTGATATTTTTTCAAAGTAGCAACAATAGAATGAAAGAGGGAATTAATGCATGACAGACAGAAGAAATGTCTCATACTTAGGCTGAAGATAATTTTGAACTCCAAATAACAACTGAAGAAGCTTCAGATGTACAAAACCATTTTAATAATAATAATAAAATTATTTAAGAATGAAGTACTAAGATGACTTATAATTCCAATAAAGATGAAGAAGATTTATTAAGAAACTGAGAGAAGATAATGAGTCCTGCATCTGGGCAGGAACAACCC
>NW_010223290.1:0-5688 GCF_000695765.1 Mesitornis unicolor | reverse complement strand
ACACACACACATCTATATATATCATCACACCACAATTAAGTATCGTAAAGCTGGCAATGGCTACAGTGAGCGTCAGGAGGAAAAAATGGGTTGGCGCTACTTGAAAGAATAGTATCTGCTATGCTGCAAAACATTGCACGTGGGATCTGTAAAATAAAGTGTACAATCACAGCGCTCATATTTGATTAGATGTGATTAGTGGTACAGTGGTATTAGCTCTGTGCATTAATTCTTGTAATGGTGCTTTGTCAGATCAGCAGCTTCAAAATTTACCAAGTTGGTATGTCAGCGCTTGAAAAACTGTGTCAAGGAAATTAACAAACAGTCCAGGGAGGAGGGGCTGATTAGAGCAGTTTATCACCTTTGGAAAGTGTTAGACTGATAACAGTGTGTAACAGATAGGTGAGCTATTCCTGCAAGATCTACCAGCGTTACGGGGCTCACAGCATCCTCTGAAGGGTTACAATTGTAGTTACAGTTGAGCAGTGTACTGTATCACCATCCGGTACTTCATACTGTGTATGCCTGTTTTTATTTTAAACTGATCCCTGGTGGATTAACTGGATGGGATTCCTGTCCCCCCAGCCTTTTAGATGTGCATTGCCGGTAGGTTCCAGCGCACTGCATGGACGCTTCCATGTGAAAACAGGATGATCAGGCGGGATAGAGAATTTAAAGGTAAAGTCTTTGAGTGTATCCTTGGAAAACATCCTGTGGCAATTTTCTGTGATTTCCTTCAATATTCAGCTGTGAAGGCTACTAATCCAGTCTTGACATTTCAGAAAAGTACTCGAGCAATAATCAATCTTTTCTCTGCAAAACACATCCATGGTTGGAAAAGCTTATGTACAGATCTTCTCTGTAACCCAAGGACACTTCTGTGAGAGAGGAGGAATTATAGTCAAGTTATGCAAATGATACTCATATATAAATGTTGCAAGTATTTTGTTAAAATCTTGTGAATTCTCAGCTTTTTCTCCTCTGTGTTTGAACCCAGCTATTGCGACTTCAATTTGGCAAGCTGGAGCAGTGAAAGTTTTATTACAGGCGGCCCATAAACAGAGTAGTCCTGCAGTCAGTTGTGAATAAAGATGGCAATTTTGTGATGAAACGGTTTGTCACTGGCTGCTAAAAGGCCAGAAGTTAAATAAAGGGCTGCCAGTGTCAGCATAACTACTGGACACGTTACTTAGCAAATTCCTGTAGCTGATACCAGGTCCACGTTTGCCTTACTTAAAGGGAACCCTTCTTGATCTCTCACAAGTGTCGCTCATTTTTGATGTGAGAGAGAGGATCTGGTCCTTGAATCAGAACAGATCGGCTGGAGAGCCTAATATTAAGAAATAACAAAACAGGAGGAAATGAAGTGATGCTAAAGGAAAGCAGAAGACCTAAAGTTATGCCAAATTTTTTCGCTGGGTTGTTCCTTGTTGCCCTTTTTGGTTTGTTTCCTTTGTGAGCCCATTAACTGCCATGCGCTGTAGCCTTGCACAGGTAAGAGAGAGCCACTTTCCGCCCCACTGTGGCGCTTGCTGGAGTGTTGCTGTGGAGAGATAATGTTGCAGATGCAGAGTGAGAGGAGCTCGTGTTGTCCTGCTTATTTCTAGGGCATGGAGTTTCACAGGGAATGTTACTATTTGTGCTGACTTGCTGATGGAGGTTTTTCATATCCTGAGAGGTTTTGTCTCAGGCCTTGAATTCGGAGTTGTCTCCAGAAATAGTGGGTGTGTGAGGTTTGTTCATTGAAATCTTAATATTTGTGCTGACCTGGTGTTTTTTTGTTTTTGTTTTTCTCTCTCCGTCTTTATTTAGATGAGAGAGCCTTGGAGCAGCAAAATTTTTCCTTTTTCTCAATGGACTCAGTGGTGCACCAAAGCATATCAGGCAGCAGGACACAAATGGCCTTAGCAAAAAGTACTTTGGAGTCCCAAGGAAGTAATTTCCTTCAAACAGTTTTGTCATCTGTTACTACTCCTTTTGATGTGACTTTATTTAACCAAGAAGAAATGGTCAAGATTTCAGAAGGGAGAAGTACACCGTTAGTAGATGTCTCTGTCGCAAGCAGTGAGGCATTCGTAAGTGACGATGAATTTATTAGCTCATTTCCAAAGGCACAGTGGACTCCTCCACTGAAGTCCTTTGCAGTTTTAACAGATCATCACTCAGTTAATGCAGTAGAGCCACCAAGAGAAACATTAGAAACTGTCTTGGTAACACCTTCATTATCTGTCCTGTTTTCACCATATGATATCTCAAAAACAGCACAGCAGAAGACTCCATTGAGCACTGTCCCTCAACACAGCAACACTCTTCCAGAGTTGAAGACTTTTGTACCAGATAGTGAAATGCTAATGGCAAGCAGAGACTTGCCGTTCTACCCTCCAAATACAGCTATTTATTACACTTCCATTCCTTCAGAGGCAGGAGTTGCAGTGCGGGAAAACATAAATGCAAGTTTAACAGCTCTGCCTTTTGGGGCTGTTTCAGAAGGATCGCCTCTTCATCTCAAGCTGCTGGATAAAAGTAGCCGTGTGAGCCCAGATGCCACAGCACAGGGTGCAGAGCCGTATGGTGACATTGATGCCTTTGTGAGTAGCCGGGCAGCAGAAACTCTCAGTGTAAGGACCTACTCCACTCCAAGCATTCCCTGGGCCATGCCAGCTTCAGCAGCCAGTGCTGAGCCTGCTTTGTTTCCTATTAGTCTTCCGCTTGCGTCTTTCCCACTTCACTCAGCTGCCATTCCCACGGACTCTAATGCGGTTCTTAATGCCAGCCTGTTTACACGTGAATTCTCCAGTAGACCACCAAATTTGCCTGCCAATTCAGAAATCCCAAGTCAATCAGAGCTTGTTAGTGAGCTCGGGAGTCCAGTGCCTTTTATGCGATCGTACAGTTCTTGTCTTTACTGTGACTCAGTGTCACTTCTGCCAGAAGCAGGCTTTTCCCCAGAGCATGATATGGGCTCGGGCGATGATGTTGAAACTCTGTCTCTCAAAGCCTCTGAAGTACAAGGCATAACTCCATTTACAACTATAATTACTGACGGGTATGAAATAGAGGAGCCTACGCCTGAGATTTTTGATACTTCTTTTCCATCAAGACCCGTTGTTTCCTTTTCTTCAAGATTTGCAGAAATGCCTGATTCAAGTGTGTTTTTACTAAGCACTATGGACAGGGTCCTTGACAACAGAACACCTATAACAATTTCTCCTTCTTCCCATCAGCTCTCTGGAGGAACATTATTGAACATCTCTGATGCGCTGCTTTCCCTCCCTGTTCTGGAAACGGTTTTGTTGACCCCAAGCGCTCGTTTAGATGAGCCACCTGATGCTACCACCGTTCTGTTTGACTCCACCTTCATCCCAACTGAGCCAACAGCATCGTTTGCAGTCAGTCGTACAACTTTGCTGGAGTCGCCAGAATTAATGCCATCAGAATCTGTGGTTTTGCTTGACAAGACGTCTACAAGGGAAGAACTGTCTTTAAATATTTCCGATTTTCCATCTAGTCTTTTATCAACACCGTTTCTTATTGAACCTAGCTACTTGTCTTTATCACCTGCCGTGCTAAATTCTTCCTCTGTCATGCGAAGTGATTTATCAGCACTCTTACCTCAGACCTTGTTGACTGGGACATCAGTACTTTCTGAGGCGGTTTCCAGCTGGGAGTTAGCTACCACTGTCAGCTCTGTCACTGACGCCGAGGTTTCTCAGTTCTTTCTCAGCCAAACATCTCACTTTTATTCAAACGCATCCTCTGTTCCAGGTACACGGTTTCCTGAAATAACACCATCATCAGGGTTTCACTCCGAGTCGTCGGTGTTTCTGGAAGCAGCCTCAGTATTGGCAGCGGGCTCTGAAGTTGCGTTTACCTCAGCTGTTACAGGAGCTACCTCTCAGTTGGAGCCTTCACTCTCCGCCTCTCACTCCGTGGTTCCTACCCTGGTGCTGCCCGCTTCTGACACCCAGTCTGTTACCAGCAGCGTCTTGCTCAGTGAAACAAATCTGATCTCTTTGTTTACTACCTTTCCAGCAACTCCTGTCTTAAACATATCTTTGTCTTTGTTCTCAACTGCTCCAGCTTCTGATGAGGATATTGGTGCTACACTTAACCCCACGCTCCTTTTAACATCTCGCAGCGAGGGCAGTGCCCACACAGCCCTTCCTCCCGCAGACCCTGACATCCTGACGTCTCACGCTGACACCAGCAGTCTGATGCCCTCTCCTACAGCATCTGTGTCTGTGACCACGTCATTTGTTGCCACGCAGTTTCCTCCAGCTTCCAGCCCTCCCAATGGGTATGAAGCTCCAGCAGGAAGCAGTACAACTGCTGGTCCTGATGCATCGGTTGCTGCCACCTCTGTCCCCATGACCGCTGCCACCAGTGCCACAGGCAGCTATGGCACGACTGCTGCAGGCAGCCTGGGGACGTTCTCCTCCACCCCTCTGGCCACAAGTACTCCATCTGAACCTGTGGTCATAACCTCTGCTGTGACCACCACTAGGCAACCCTACGTCTGCGACATCACGGTTCCCGATGCTTACCTGGTCACTGCGGGTAAGAGATTCCTACTGTTTTTATTTTTATTTTTTTTAAGAAGCCACTGTAATGTGACCCCCTAGCTAAATTGCAAGTGTTGAATTAGCTAAGTGAACCTTGCAGAGAAATACGGTGTAAATTCAGACAAACAGCTGTAAAAGCATTGACTTATCATTTACTCTTGAAATAATAGAATTCACTTGAACAAAGTCCGTTGTGATAGTGAGTTACATGTATATATTACACAGAGAACACACAGAGAGTGAAATTGTCTTCTAAAATCCATGGTGCCTATATACAAGTATACTGAATTGGAGGCTGCTTTATCATTTCATGGGTTGTTAATGAATGGTACTGTCATGGTACTGTTCTGCCAAGCTATTAAATGTTCTGACTGAGTAAGTTTCTCCTTTCAGTTGTTGCTGCTGTTTGTAAAAAAACCTGCATGTGAGGTAATGTTGCAGTATGAAAGAGGAGAGTTGGTTTAAAAAATGTTTGGGTTTTGTTACCATTTTTATAACTTTACCCTACTACCCTATGTTTATCTTTCCCCTCCTCCCATACTTGCTTCAGTTGGATTTGGTGCGTTTGTAACCAGAAAAAGTGACGTTAGTGTGTCTCAGAATTAATTGTCTCAGCATCCGTGTTTGAGTTTTTGGTGTTTCCCTCCGTCTTCCTAGCTTGTTAACAAAACAATGCCCACGAACTAATCCAGGGCAGCTGCAGAAGTGCTGCATGTTCTGTGGTAAGCAACGCATTTTGCCCTTAAGATTTACTTGTAATATGTAAAGCAGAATGAGCATAATCTCATCCTTCAGATACGAAGGTCAGCTGGCTGTGCTGGTGACGAGTAACATTTTCTTTTAACCTGTAATTCGAGTAGTTTTGTAGGCAAGTTACTGATGGAAAGTAAATGCAGGATGACAACACAACACTCTTCAGTTGTTTCCTTGACCGTAGTCTCAAGTATGACTGTAACAGACTTGACATCCACAGTGGGGTTTTTTAATCAGTTTCTTGCTTGGTGGATATCCCTTTCAGTAATCAATGCCATGTTTGTTTGCTTTTGATTTAAGAGAAAAGTAGATGCATATTTTCTGTGGCTTTTTCCTGACCTCATCAGCATTCGATGCGTTGCCTACAAAACTT
>NW_010223289.1:0-5872 GCF_000695765.1 Mesitornis unicolor | reverse complement strand
AGGGGAGAGGGGAAGGAAGACTGAGCAATCTGTCCCACTGCCCCTGTGTTTGATATAGATATCATATTAGGCAAAGAAGGAAATGCAGGATGAATATGTGAAAGTGTAGAGCTGCGGAAAGGAAGGGCTCAGAAGAATCAAGGGGCCATCATCAATCTTCTGAAAGCAAGGCTTTCACATCCAGCAGCATAAAGACTTCCTGTGAATATTGAACTTTCTTATTACATAATACACAGGAAAGGGCTAAGGCAGCATGAAGTGGACACAATGATATTAAGATGGATATTATCAGAAATTAATACAATACCATTTCAAAGAGATTTATGACAGCTGTATAGCTTTTCAGTGGCTAAAGAAAAGACCCTTTTGCACAAAACTGGCTGTCACCTCTGGTAAGCGGAAACACATGCATTTTCATTCCACTGCATATAACAAAGGTATCTTGCCCTTAAATTTAAAAAGCACACCCAATACTTCAGTAACCAACCTGCATCTTATGCTGCCTGTAGATCTATGGCAGGTGTGGAAGCTTACGTGGAATTATTATAGGCATGTGGATACATCCTATTTCAGTTGAAACCTAAAATTTTGTGGAGTCACGTAACTCAAGTTATTTTGACGAACTCTCCACCCTAACTATGTGCATGACTCACATTTCTGAATGCCACCTTCAATCTCTTTTGCTTGTCTCCCTGCCCCCGACCCTCAGCCTGATAAGCCTTTTCTCTTATGGTGCAATGCAGATTACAAAGAAATAAAACTACAGAGAAGACCAAGACAGGGTATTGAAAGGAAAAAAAAAAGAGGTTGAACACAAGGGCTAACCTCTGCATTTGCTCCCCTCTGCAATGAGAGTGGCTAATCTGCAGTAAAATTTCTTAAAATCTAATTTTTTGATGTAAGATTCAGTAGACAGTAAGCAACTGCAAACAAGAAACTAATCTTGTCTTTGGCTGCAGGGAGAAATTTACTATTGACAATGGGCATGTGATAAGTCCCCCAACCACCTAATCTGCTTGCCTGGGTGCCTTATCTGCTCCTCTTTTTCCTGAACCCCTAAAATAGGAGGAAAGCCAGAGTCCTTTCACTAGTTACTGCTAACCCACAATGTTTTTTCTTGAGTTCTTGATTGACTTTAACATAGTTAATTTTACTTCTAGTTCTACTTCTGGGTGGTCTTTTTGGGTGGGGCTTTTCTGGGGGTGTGAGGGGAAGTTTAATCCTCAAGACTAGTAGAATTCTTTTCTGTGTTTAGTTTAGTTGAACTTTTTGTGTCTATTCAGTCACAGCCCCTCTGACTCACAGGATGTATTTTGCTGCCTATTTCTGCAATGGCTCCATCAAATCTATTCACTTCAATGAGAGTCTTCCTTTGATACAAAACCTCTTAGATACAAGAGGACAATTGCTGTCATTAAAATTTTCACAAAAGCTATAAATGTTCAAATAACAATTTTTCTAACACACAGCAGATAAAAACTGTGCTTTGATTTACTTCTTAACACATAACTGAAGTCATCTCTTTGAAAGCTTTACAGCATGATTATTTCACAACAGCAGTGTATGTAAAGCCTAATTGAAACAATTAAGGTAACATCCAACAGCTTCAGTTGCATTTTTAGAATATCAGTTTGTATTAATATATTTCCATGTGAACAGCATTAAAATGTATGTTGATCTGTCATCCTCTGGATAAATTATAATCTTAGAGATAAATATTAAAATTACCTTTCAAAAAGTGAAGTTCAGATATGGGTAGGGGAAAAGGACTGTCTGTGCCTATATTCACTAAATAACCAGTGCCACAGCCTGCAAAAGAAACACAGTTATCCAGGACATGAAAAGCTGCTTCTTGGTTGTATATCATTTCTGATGGCAGCTATCTGTTATAATGGAAAAAGCATCAGTGATGCATCAGGATCTATCTGGCAAGGCACTATGAGGTTCTCAATCACTCGATCTCTGCAAAGTGACATCTGTTGCAGTTTTTCTGCATTTTTCTACAGAAACTTCAACGCGCCGAAAATGTCAGGTTACAGCAGCAGCAAGATCTCCATCTATTTATTCGAAACTGAATATAAGACAAAAGTCACACCGCAGAATTGACTGCCTTTGATACATTAAACATGTTTCTCTCATTCAGAAATGTTATCAGTGCCTTTATTTCTTTTTTAAGTAGTGCAGTGGCATCTCAATCAAGATCAGACTCCCTGTGTGGGTTCCACAAACCTCTGCCAACCCGAAAAGTTTCTATCATGAATCAACCCATGCCACATCCCCTTTTCTCTCCAGCCAGTGCAGAAAGTTTTCTCTGTTGTAGTGTTACGGGGTTACGCCAGCCTTAAGTGCTGTCCAGCCTGCTCTGTCCTCAGTGCCTGTCCCTTTCTCTCCCTTGGCTTCAAAGTTAAGATACACGTTCAGTAAAAAGGGGATGCAAACAATAGGAGGGAATAGAAAAAAGAGGCTGATGATTGCTCAGGATAGGAAAGGCTGCTACTTACATTGTTCTGGACACAGTTTTCTGATTTTAAGCTATTTTAAGTTTTATAAATAACAACATATGCAGAATCCTTTTTTCAGTTTGTAACGGTAAATAGAGAAACAGGAGGGTAGGCAGGGAGGACTGCTGTTCACTGCATCATCCTTAGTATATCCAGTGAATTTCCATTTTATTCCAGTGATGTCCCCTGATAAACAGGCATTAAAAATGTGAAGCTTCTCTGTTTTACCTTCAAGAGGTCCACTGTTACTTATGAAAAGCTTTTTGCTTTGCTTTTCATTAACTGGCTGGTATTGCTTTTCCTCTTTCTTCAAAAAGTCATTATAACAGTCTTTTGAAACAAGAGGTTTATCTCCCCCCCCCTCCCCCTTAAATTAATAATACATTGTAGTGCCTTCATTTAGAGGCCAGGACAATTTTTAAAATAGCCTCAAGGAGAGGGAGGAGAGAGTAAATCAACATTAATGATTCATTTTGTAGAAAACCCTTGGTATGTGAGATTATATTCTAGTAGTGACTTTTTCTTTAAAATAACATATTTAAAACTGCTACAACTCCTCATTGTATTCACATGTTTTGTATTCATCTAACTCCCCAATATGAACCAGCATTCTGATATTTCACCTTGTTTTGTTAGGTGGCTGAGAAAAGAAGTACTAATTCAAAGAAAAGGCATTAGACTTACAGGCAACAGCTCCTAAACTTTTCCACCTTCTTTCTTAAGTTGGAGAGGTGTAGAGGGGGAGAGAAATTGGCACAGTCAAATTTGCACAATTAATTGTGAGTTGTTAAAGTTATCAAAAATCCAACTGAAAGAGGCCATGTTGCTGATATGGTGAGCCACCACAAACAGCCCTTACACAGGTTCAAAAAGTTGTGGACTGTGTTGGGTGCAGACATTATGAATCCATCCCATCAGTCCACCGCATAGCACCTGCAGGATCAGGCTCGAGCTGTGTCATGCTTTCAGAGGCAGTATCAGTTCAGCTCTAGACCGTGCCTTGATAAGGGTGCTGCCTGATACACCAAGCTTGCAACAAATTATTGCACTGGCCATTGTAATCCCAAATTTTGCTTTTGATGATGTCAACTTGCCCTGTTGCTCCTACAGAAATCTGCCTAAACCCATGTTGATTGAATAGTTTAGGATCCACTACAATGAAACGTGAAAAGTGAAATGGTTGTGACTTAAATAAACCTTTTTAATGAGTGTTACTGGGGAATGGGATGAGCCTAATTAAAAGTGGAGAACGCCACAGAGAATGGAGTAAAAAATTTCTTTTAATAAAACAACAACAGGTAAAATAATTTGCAATGAAATACCATAGAACATTCAGGAGAACATTTATTATTAGCCAGAAAGAGAACTTATAGGAAGACTGTCAACATTTTTTCTCAAATAACACAAGTTTGATTCTAAAATTTCCTATGGTGTTTTGTTTGAATAGTACATCCACAAAATCTGCTTCATTTGAAAACACCAAACACATTAATATTTTAATTCAGTTTTCTTTCAGATAGGGAAAGTATTTCTGAAAACTTTGTCTTTAAAAAAGCTGAAATATTTTTTCAGATATTTTTGATGTAGTTCACTTAATTAAAATCACAGGTTTTGACAACAAGAAATAACTATAGTTACAAACTATTTATTTAAAACTTGTTTACAAAATATGATTTAAGTCTTCCCTTCACAGGCAGAGGAAAGGATGTCACCTGAAAGTAACAGACGTCAATATAGTCACGGCAAATACAATTTGAAAATAAAGGTAGTGTCAACTGGGTCATATTTTTATAATAGACAATTTCAACAACATTCATTATAATGGATTTTATCAGATAGTTCCAGAGTTCTGCATGACTTTTAAAATAGTGAGGAGATTCTTCACCTATGTGTCCATGTATTTGCAGAGAAAAGCTTTATCAGCAGTTTAATATTTTTAAGAACAGACTAGCTTAATAGTTTTTTCACTTGAATTTCTCTGGAATCTTAACTCCATTCATAGAATACCAGATGGAGTTCTACAGGAAGCATTAAGGATCACTGTCTAATTCTGACAATGCATGAATTTTCAGACAATTTGCAAAGGTGCAAGTCAACATAAAATGTTTTGAATTACTTCAATGAATCATCCAGTGTATCTCCTCTGAGAAAAGGATGAGATTATGTAGTTGGTACAAGAAGCAATCGGAAAATCCACTGAATATTCACTTCTTTGTGAAGTCTTATAGTTCCTTTTGAAGCTAAATAGCCACAGAAAGCAGAGAGCATTTTTGTGATGTTTACTTCGCAAAATGCAACATGGGTGTGATAAAAATAAACAAATTAGGGCATATATTTCCAAAAACCCGAATCCACTAAATCATTCACATTATTTAGAGTTGTAAGCAGAAGAAAAAGCACAGATGGTCACTTGTAAGGTAGGATTTGAGCATATCCTTACACACAAAAAAGAGTTATGTTTTGGACCCAGGATATATGCCCAGATCTCTTTTCTGTATTGAAGAGGAGCTGCTTAGTCAGGAGACCAGACAGACCAGATCAGGCCAGGAAAAGCTTCCATACAACTTTGGTTTATTTATGTGCTTGTGGTCATTTCTACAGTTTCAAAGTAAGAAGTGCACAGGTACTTTATACCTGTTTGATTAAATATTATGCCTCTAGTCATTCATCGTAACACAGAACAATTTCTCCCACCGCAAAACCCACAGAGGCAGTTGCGGATCATAGCTGCACAAAGCATTCTAGGTCAGCTAACATTCGTGCTCACTTTTATAAGCTCTGGCAAGGCAGGAGCAAAGCTCAGGCTTTCCAGATGAAGTGCCGGCATTGCATTTTGTCCTGCGTGGGCATAAAAAGAAAGCCAAGATGACATACAACTTGAGCGAGCTTTCCACACACAGATCAGAGTAGCCAAGCTTCTGTTAGAAACTAATAAACCCTCAAGTTACTCCAGCATTCCTCCAGCTACTTTGCTGACCTTTTAAGTGACCAAAACTCCTGTCAGAGTTTTTCAAGGACTCGTATGACTCCTTGCAATCTGCCTAGTTTAGCAAAGGGAAGGACTGAACAGTGAGATGAAAACGCAAGCTGAAACTAAAGCTGGAGCCAAGGTTGTAATCCTGATGAGCACAATGCCCAGAGGAGAGGACAAGCTGGACATGCTGAGGGGAGAGCAAGATTTCTGTAAGTTATTCATAGCATAAATAAGTGGATTGATGAGAACTGAACCCAGGACAATAATTCAATGGCCTAAAAACAGGCACCTACAGCAAAATCAAATTCACAGAATCACAGAATATAAGGAATTGGAAGAGATCTCAAAAGATCATCCAGCCCAACTCCCCTACCAGGGCAGGATCACCTAGACTAGG
>NW_010223288.1:0-5021 GCF_000695765.1 Mesitornis unicolor | reverse complement strand
ATTTAGAGAAAACAAACTAAGGACCTGGGGCTTGCCTCCAAGATACATATTAAAGAACTGTCAATAGTTGCCCTGCATTTGAAGGAATTTTGTTAATATGAAAACCTGATAGCATCCCTGTAAGATAAGCATCAATAAGTGTATTTCATTCATCCACTTACTTTCTGAAACAAATTGGCAATGACAATAAACAGGAACCGAAGCAGCTTAGTGGGTGGGGCATTTGCTTCTCAGGCTGCTCCCAAGGATATGTCATGTTATACCGCTTGCAATTCAGTGCAGCGCACGAAGAGCAGGCTGAGGGTCAATTGTCTATTGACAGAAACGCTTAATGCAGCCCCCTTCACTCTTCTTAACCAGGAGCACTCTACTGACCCATTCTTTGTGTGCTCAAGGAAGGGTATATATCCAGATGTAAATGTGCATGCCATTTGATGAGGTTTTACCATACAGCTTTTTTTCCCCTGTCCGTAGAAAAGTAATGAGAAGAGGGAGAAAAGGTCTCTTGCATTCACTGAAGTACAGAAACAGCACAAGTTAAACATCTCAGCACCACAATGTCAAGTGGAAGTCAGAGCCTGATTGTCCATTAGTTCTGACTTCCCGTCACAATGATCCTGCTGTCTACTTTTTGTTACTTTCATTATCTGACAGTGGATTGCAAGTCTTACAATAAACTGTTAATAAACCTGGGCCATGATGCTTACATGGAACATTTTATACCGGTCATCAGACATTTACCTTGTTTCTGGAAGGCCAGGCTGACTTTTTTATTTTTCCTCCATTGTGTTTTTTCAACATGAAAGGCTGCAAATAACACATTGGAAAATGCAGCAAAAATGACAAGCAAAATCTATTTGTTTTACTTAAAGCAAGCTATCTTAAAGTCTGTCCTGATCCACTTTCATCTACTGACACAAAGAGCACGTATCACTCTGTATGGGTGGGATAAATATTAAGGGCCCATTATGCACTCAGGCTTCAGCCCTGCCACGGCTGAAATTGCTTCATCTCAGTCTTAAAGGTGCAGTAAAACTTTACAAGGAAACACATCTCTGGTGTGCAACTTCTTTTTGAGTTTTCCAGTGAAGGAAAAGGCAGAAACAGTGCCTGAGTTATTGCAGGCTGATCTGCCTGTGCATTCAGTCCCTCTCTGCCAGTCAGTCCAGATGGATGTGTTCCTGGCTGCTATCTTCACTACCCTTTTGTCTTACCAAGACAAAGTGTTGGCTTGCAGAGTGATGGGCCTGCCTGCTCCCTCCAGAGCAGCAACATTTACCCTTGATCTCTACCCCAGGGAAAAGTTCCTCACACTCTGCAGCTACCAGATAAAGCTACTTTTATCACTGATTGCATGTCTTTTTTTCATATTCAGTAACGAGAGGAGCTAGTCATGAGATTTTGCTCAGGGAGATTTTATCAGAAAAAGGATACTATTGAATTGAACAGCATCACCTTACTTTTGCAACAAAACAGCATGATTGTACCATGACAAAGTAAAGCATTCCTTGCAATTGTGGACAAGGAGCTTTCTGGACTATGAATGTCTCAAGAAGTAGGTGTAAAGGAACTAAACAAATTTAAAAACACATAAAGGTTCAGGCTCTGTAATGGAGTCTCAGTTGAGCAGCTACCTGTCTAAATACCACTGGGACTTAAGCACAGTGCGTACTCAAAAAAAAGCCAACCAAATATACATTTGAAAAGGGTCAAAACACAAATTAAAGGCAATGTGATCACAGCCAGGGTTTGGGTTTTTGTGGGCACAGAGAAGGAAATACTAACCAATCTCTCCAAGGAAATACTGAATCAACATAGTGGAAGGAAAGTCTCACCTTATTCTGTGTAGTCAGTTTGGAATTTCCCTGCTGCTCTGAAAGGGCTGCTGGAGGAGGACAGCGTATATATTTCTTTTACCTGAAACTGATACAGGATCAGTTGCTGTTACATCTTGATATGAAAACGTTAACTGTTAGTGCTGCACTTCTCAAGGAAAGAAGCAGAAATGGAAAACAAAAAGCTCAAGTAGCAGGTAAATATCCCTGCTCCTAAATCTTTCTCTGCATGTCCAGCCTTGCTATTTTGGTTCTTAGCTGAAAGGAAGTACAGGGCCATACCTGAGAAACATGACTGTCAGCATTCATTAAGACCAATGCTTAACCTCAGTTGACAACATCAATGTCAGAATCGTAGCTGGGAGCTGGCAGCATTTCAATAGAGGATTCTTCTAAGCTCTTACGCACTACTTCAGTAAATAATCTCACCAGGAAATATGGAGAAGAGCATTTAAAGTGATTTTAGCTGGCACGTCACTGCAAGGTTGAACCATCATGTAGTGATGTGCCCACTGCCTAATTCCACTGTGAAATGTTGAAATACAGCTTTTAGCTCCACAGAAGCATGTAGGCCTCTATTTACATGCAAATTGATGCTATTCATGTGTGAACTACAGCAGGTACTGACTCTGCCAGATGGAATAATCCGGGGATGGGCTCATTCTCTTTTCCTGAGGGCTTCATGTATTCACACATGCTGCAGATAATTATTGGAGTTTCTATGTCACCAGAAGTCCCAATTAAATAACTATTTAAATAATTTCCTTTTTTCCAAGTGAAACATGGCCATGCATGCAGTTGCATGGGCTAAAAATAATGATGATGACAATCACACTCATAATACCACTATCAATAATAACACCATTAGCAGTAAGGCAGAAGCAGGTGGTTCAGGGCAGTATCAGGAAACCTGGACGTGCCACTGCCCAGTGATTTTGGACATGCCATTTCATCTCATTTCTTCTTTCTCTTTGTTTTCATGTGTAAAAAAATTCATGGAAGGCATAATACTTTACTCAGTTTCCTGATTTGAAGTAGGCAAAAAACCTCAGAAACGTGACGGTAACAGACATTTACATGCATTTCATTGTGTCAGCCCTCACTTGACCTTCACCAGCTGTGAGGGTCACCTGATTCTAATCAATGGCAGCCCCTTCCCACAGAATTAGGATGATCCTGCAAAGCAGTAGGTTGCTAAACTGAATGATGAAAACAGGCCTGGTTTGGCTGATAGTGCTTTATTTGAAGCACTGATATGCTTAATATTTGATCAATTATCATCAGCAGAGAAATCAAGATATCAGCATGTGAACCTCCTCAACATGTGGTGGCCAACATTATATATGGCAACAACAAACACAAGACTTGGGAGGAATCAAACAACAGAAGTAGCTGATCTATTTACAGTTCGAAGCTGCAAAGGGTTTTGTAGCCAGTGATTTTCATTCTCTTGAAGCCAGAGATGCAGAGACAGATTTTGACAGTTGCACAAAGAAAAGGATTTAATTAAACTGAAGAAAATGAGATAAAATTTGCATAACAAGAGAAAGGGGGAAAATGCACCTACCTCGCAGAAATAGGCTAGGACAGGATGTGAGAGGCTGTCCTCACCTCCAGCTCTTCTTGAAACCTGGTTCTATAGCATGTACTTCAAGTCATACAAGCCAGACTGCACTGTTTGCACTGGATCTGTGGCCCTGGTGGTGACCATACCGGCAGCCCTCTGCCAGGGCTTGTCCTCCCCAGACTGCATCCAACCTCTGCCTTGCTAACAGCCTCTGACTGGCCCTTCAGCACACACCTCTCTGATGTTGCCCAAAACCACCAGCTTCTGCAGAGAACATCAGAAGTGTTACTACAGAAAGCAGTGAGAAAGGAGTATGGGAAGGAAAGAAAATTAGCTGCACACTCAGAAATCTGTAAATGGAAATGACTGAAAAGATCATAAACAACCAAAAAAACGCACACCATGAAACCTCTAAATTCAGGCTAAATATGCAGCCATTAGGAAGGTCAGCAGAGCACTTTTATTTTCCAGTTTCTCCTATTCCAGAGCCGTTTCACAAGCCTTTGGCTTCACTGCTCTCACTCCCTGGAACACTCCCAAATGCCTTTACGTTTCAAGGTCTCTAGGGCTAGCGGATGGGTTTGCTTCACCTGTAAATGTTGGCTAGCACTGCAAAACATAGTCTTACTATGAAATCATTGCAGTGGAAAATACAGCATCATCTTCCAACCATGAAAAACATCCCTTTACCGTAATCCCTAATTCACAGTCAAAGACGTTTCTCACTAAATATGATTTCTAGAAGGCCATTTAAAAATAAGATCAATCATATATTCCTGTAGAAGATAAAAGAAAAACCTAAGGTGTGAGCATCATGGATAAAATGGCACACATTCAGATACTAATGCCTGAATCATTTTTTCTTTAACAGAGGTGAAAAAACACCAGGAAATAGCCCATTCTGTACTTTTTACTTTCCCCATGTGCTTGACTCTAGGACACTAGTTTTGTTTTGTTTTGTTTTTGTCTTTGTCAATTCTATAGGATAATATTAGTTAGGTCAGAAAGTGCAATAAAGGGCACTCTCATGACAGTGATACCCATATCTGTGAATGCTTGTCTCTTCAGCTGGTATGCACAGGTCTGTGAACAGAAAGGCTTGATTTGCTGGCCTAGCTCACCAGGGGTTAATCAGTGTACACGGACAGACCTGCCCAATATGCGACACATTGAAAAAAAAGCCCTAAAAGAGGAAAAACAACAAAAAAGTGCTGCACATTTCTACAGACACTAAAAGCTACTGCCCTAGATTAGATGAAAAAACCACCTAGTTTTGTGCTCAGTCTCTGAGAGTGACCAAGGATGGAGTACAAGAAATGGGAATGCACAGGGAAATACTTTCCCTGCTGTGCTCAACAATTCACAGTCTCTGTGACAAGAGATTTGAACACAGACTTGCTTTTACTAGCCACTAATTGTCATTAAAGTGTTTAATCACATTTTGAATCTATGTTTATCTTCCAAAAATCCTGTAGCAATCAGTTCAAAAAATTAATGATAGAGTTCATGAAAAAGAACTTAATCTTCTTTCTATTAAAGGTAAGATCTTGTAAGATCGTTGGTTATGTTCACAGAATCACAGAATACCTAATAGTTGGAAGGGACCTCGAAAGATCATC
>NW_010223287.1:0-5103 GCF_000695765.1 Mesitornis unicolor | reverse complement strand
GAGGGCTTCTCTGCCTTCCAGCAGATCAACATTTCCCTCCAGCTCCTCTCACCAGTGTATAATGCAAAGCTGCTGAGAACTTGTTAAGAATGCCAGTCCCTTCTCTGGTAAAGCTAACATCTGGCATAGGGAGAGCGAGCAGAGTGGTTGTCAGCTGTGGCACTCGGTACTTTAAACTATTGCCTGTGCTTTCTGTGATTGAAACCACCACAACCCAAACAAACAAACAAACAAAGCAAACAAAAACCCCACAAAACAGCAAAATCACACAGCCTCCCCTGTGCCTGCCTCTGCAGGATCCTCTGGGGGACAAGGTGCTATGAGACCATGGGGATATTTTTTTCATTGAGAACAGGGATGTGCTATTGAGTTCTCTGTAACAGCCTATTACACAACTGGACACTCGATTGTTATCCCTGTAAGTCCCCAGCTAATTATGGTATAGTTATGAAGTGGTTTGAAATGAAACTTCTGAGTATGTTCTTTGACCTGTGTGTGTTCCTTGTGATACTCCTTTTCCTCACAGATTAGTAAGTGGGAATATATTTTCTTCAAGCTGGAAAGCTTCCCCAGCAGGAAATGTGAACTCAAGCCAGATTTCTATAGCAGTCCTGGAAAAAAGGAGTCTCAAAGAGATCCTGGAGGGCTCACTGTCTTCCACTGTCTTTTTGCTGTACTCGCCTGAGAGCTGTTGCATTTCTCAGTGTGCTTTGAAACATGAGATTGTTTATTATTCCCAAAATACCATGCAATGTTCCTTCTTTTCCCAGCCTGTAACTGATGACAAAGGATTACAGAAAATGTCAAAATATCTTCGAGACAACTGGACAGTGTTTGAAGGTGAGAAATTTGACCTAAAGGGCTAGGAAATGTAATTTTTACAGCTGAAGGATTAGATTTAGGTGCAAGATCAGAGTTCAGTTCAGCTGGCTGTTGAAGTCACTTAATCCTTCCATTTTCTCAGTTTCATCACTCCATCTGGTATGGAAGTTAATGCAGATGATGAAGTGTATTCAGGTTACTGTTACCACAAAATGTAGGTATTCAGATCTGAATCATAGCATTATAACTGTTTTACATAGATACATCCCTGTGATAAGGTGTCTGAACACGCTGTGACAGCTTCTGGAGTCTGTCTTACTGCTGTGATACTGAATTCTGTTGTTTGTCATCTTGTCTCTCAGCTGGGTGTGACACTTTTATCAGCAGTGCAGTGGAAAGTAAGAAAGGAATAACCATGGGAGGAGCAGCTCTGCTGTAAAGATGGGCCATTCGTGTCCACCTGTGGAGCTTGCTGTGGCTGGAGGGTCACCCTGTACGGTATCATCAGGATCAAATTGATTGGTATCAGGGCTGGTTCATTTTGTTCTTGGTTTCTACCCCACCCCCAGTCTCTGGCAGAAAAATAATACATGGTTTACTAGTTGAGAAGCACTCTTACGTTTCCAGGGTTTGAGTTCTTTTGTATTTAAAAATGACTCAGCTTTATTTAGAAGCTGAAATTATGGCAGCAGTGGCTGCAGGATAGAGAAGGGTTGCAGCAAGTGTTAGTGGATGTCTCATTATGTATTGAAAGTCGATTAATTGAAATTTCTCTCCTGCACTTCACTGGGAGACTGAGAAACATCCTTTAAAATGTGTTATGGTCCCCACTGGTCTTTTGGTATGTTCTTGGTGGTCATGCGTAAAGATGGGAGAGTTGCAGGGGTGTGCAGCCTTAAGTCTCCTTAGTATCTAATATTGGATGGTTTAGGGTGTAGCTGTCATTAAGTTGGTACAGTCTTTGAAACCTAGAAGGAAGTGAGGTACCCCTTTGGAAGGGAGAGTGTTTGCATATAGATGTTGCAGACTCGGTAGTTACAGCCAGGCAGATAATTACAAGTTTGAAGTCTAAGTGAAAATGAGCGACAGAGAAGTAAAAGGAGCAGGCAAGGGAAGAGGTTCTGAGCATAATGAGCCAGGGTAGCAAATTACTGTGATACACGCTAGCCGGGTGCATCTGCAGCTGGGAAAGGAGGGCTGCTCAGATGACGAGGTCTATTATTGTTAATTAGTAAGGGGAGGCTCACTTGATGAGCACTTGCTCCAGTGCATAATTAGTGCTTGAAAAGGCAGTTACTTATTTTAAAAAAGATGATCATTATATTGTTTAAACCCAGTCTTAATGCCTGCATATTGTCCTTTCATAAGCTCGTTTCATCTGATCGCTGATTCTGTAGGATGTAAGATGCATTAGGTCAATCCAGAAGCACACATTGAGCAGTTTGGCATTCTGTTACAAGTGATCCCAGAAAAAGATAAAGGAAGATTTCATGCAGACTGACCAAGTAGAGAGAAGCATGGGTATTCAAACTGGCAGCATGCAGTTTTTCCCAGGGCCAAAGAAAGGCCAGAAAGTTGGTTACTGTGTGAGTGCAAGACCCTTGAAAGTAAAAACATGCGCTTTGCTGAGTACCGGCAAGGGGAAGTTGCTTTGTTTGTCTACCAAGAAATAAGGGGGAGCTGTATCCTCCACCCCTGTGGAGGAGCACATTAGCTTCAGGACCAAACCCTAGCAAATATTGGATTTCCTTGAACTTGCCCTGTAAGATCAAGAATTTTTGGAAGTGGAAGAAGTTAGTGATGCAGAAAGAACTTGAGGTAACTGGCTTTGTCAGGTGCCACTCTAACAGTTTTTGGAAACATGGACCTAGCCAGCTAGTCTTGTCCTGTATTCTCTACAGAAACAATCTGCTTTGGATTATTTGGAAAGCAGTTCTCTCCGTGTTGAACTTGTCTAAACTTCCAGTCTCGGAGAGGGTGTGATGAATGTTATGCTGAATTTGCAGAAGGTGTAACAGAACTATCAGGGTGAATATTTAGGAATGTGTATGTGCTGTAGAACATCACTGTCTGAAGCGTGCTGCTTTGGGCTTCTTTCAAGTTAATACTCTAGGAGGCAAGCCAGCTAAGTACAGCTAGGTAGCATACACCCTTTGCAGTGCTTAGTTTTGGGGAACAACTCCAATGGGGTGTCTAACAGTGAGTTGCAAAAGCATTCATTTAAAAAAAATCCTTGAAGTCTTCAAGTTTCCAACAGGTAAAGAGGGCTGTGTGCCTTCTTCACTTCAATGCCGGGTGCTTACCTGTGCAGATTTTTTAGCCTGAACAGGTAGGCTGTGTGTGGCTCTGTGAATGCAGGACAGATGCTTGCCAACACAAATTGGGCTTACACAGTGTAAATACTGATACTTAATGAAGTGGATAGGACCACAGTAAGAGTTGAAATGCTACTATCTAGAATTACAGTACAGTAAGTAACTGGTGAGACCACTAAGGAAATTAACTTGCATTCTTGGTTTGCCCAATTGCAGGTTTTGTTGGCTCAGAGAGCTACTACAGCAATCTCTACAAGGCTTCATTTGATAACATGGCTGCCTACCTAGAGAAGAAGGAGCAAAGGTTACAGCAGCAGAAAAAGAAAAGGCAGGATCAGCAATGTGGTTCAAATGGACAAACAAAAAAGATGAAGACTGAAGCCGCATCGCTATGACCTTGTTGCTAGCTTGAACCTTTTGCCTTGCTGAAAGGAACTGATCTGACTGTGGACTGTTTTTAAATGTGAAGTGAATGATGGAAGAAGCCTGGTTTAAACTTTTATTCAGATTCAGATTTTCAGGTAGCCTGATATGACAATATCCTGCTTGCAGCCGATAATGTATTTACAGTACACCTAAGCATACAAGTGTTAGCAGTTCACTCCTGCTTATCTCTAATGCATGACATGTGAATATTGGAGAAGGTATTTTCCTTGAAACAGGGTTTTCGTTTTGCCTCCTGTGTTCAGGTTTTCTTCTTCAGGTGGAAGCGTGCTGATTAAAGTTGATGTGGTTTTTTTTTTGCTTGTTTCTTTTGGTTGGTTTTTAACTTTTTAAAAGGTCTGTTAGTTAATGTAACTACCTTAGTGTACCTGCTTGTGGGAAATGGAATCTAGCAAAATTCTTGCTCTGTATAAAAAGTTTTAGCTGAGACTTCACCATCTCTGTTTTTAGCCTTTACCTTCAGTTTATGTGGTAGGGATTCTGCCTACCTTCCAATCCATTGCTTCTTACTTATGGCATATTTCTATTGGAAGAAGTGTTAAAAAAAAAAGATTTTTATATACTGGAAAGTAAAAGTAAAATGTGTCAGTCAACTCTGTGCTATGGGAAGCTCCTTCTGTGCCAATATCATCCTAGTGTGTCTGTGAGAATGATTTGAGAGGCCTGTGAGCAAAACCTGGAGTGCACTCTGCTGCTTTCAACAAGAACTCTTGCAGCAGTTAGCCAAGAAATACATCTTCTTGAAAAGTTAACAGTAAGAGCCTTATGGGATCACTTGTTGCTTCATCACAGGGCAGAAGATACACATTCATCTACCAGATGGCATCATGTCTATATGGAATATAATGTATTCTATATAACCACGTGTAGAAATCTGTACAATCCATTAAAAGTATTCAGAGTTAGCCTATGAACCGTGAAGAGTTCTCTTGATCCTCTTTGGAGTATCTGGACACTTAAAAGTTGAATGTTGGTAATGGAGCTCAACAGCAGGTAGGCAAATTTCCTGGTATTTTACCTACATTACACATTGAATAGAAACTCAGATTATAAATTTCAGTCTTCCTGAAGGACAGTTGCATGTGTGAGATGAAACCTTTATCTGGAACAGTGAATACATTGGTATGACCCCAATGATGCACATTTTTCTTGGTCCTCAAGAAAGTATGAGAAATTGCCATCTTGATATTATGGCTGGGAATGGTGACTTGGAGACTGAGATGCCTACTGTATGGTGGTGGCTATTGAAAGTTTGTAGTTCTTGTATTCATCTAATTTAAGAGGGGTCTCTCAGGAAAGCAGTTGGGGAAGCAATTAAGGAAGCTCCAGCCCCAGGATGTAGCTTTGTGATGGTTCAGGTGAGGAGACTGGTTGTGCACAGATTCAGTTGTATGATATTACCAAAACTGGGCCAGTACTTGCACTGCTTGTGAACTAGATGAGACAGGAGAGGAAGCTCCAGCAAGCCTTTTTGCTGGCTGTTGGTGAAGAAATCACAGCTAAACTGAGGAAGTGTGGACTG
>NW_010223286.1:0-5737 GCF_000695765.1 Mesitornis unicolor | reverse complement strand
TCGGGGCCAAGGCGGGCTGGGGCTGTGTCCTGAGTGCTGAGGGAGTGCAGGAGGGGAGGAAGGGTGGGAGAAGACCCCCGGGAAGGGCTCTCCCTGCCTGCCTCACTCCCGCCTGGGGGAAGGTCGCTGAGGCATGACATAGTCTGGGTGCTTCTTGGTCTGAGGAGCAGCATTCTGCCCCCGGCTTTGGTGACATTTATGATTAAACCCCCTACACCTCGAGCTTGGACCCATGGCTTAATGGTGAGGTCGGTGTGAGCTGTTCCTTGTGGCCCAGGGCTCATGGAGCTGGGGTTGGGGAAGTACTATAGGCTCCCTTATCCCTGCAGTGCACAGCCCACCCTCAGCCTGGCCTGAGGAGTGGGGGCCATGCCTTGCCCCCTGCTAATTCGAGGGTATGGATCAGAGGGATTTGCCTCTTCCCTCCCCTGGCCCGTTGGTTCATCCTGTACTTGGAGAGAAATAGGAAGCAGGGCCCCCTGCATTTTCAACTCCACTGAGCCGAAAAGGGAAGCCAGTGATGTGGAAATTAGGTTAAACCGCCTAAGTAGGCAGCTTTCTGCACATAACTAATCTGGCTGCTGCATATAGCAGCACTCAAGTGAATTCCAGTCCAGTGGGTAACTCAGGGACAAACCCAGGCTCATCTGCTTGGTTAGCAGGCCAGGGTGGGAGAAAGGAGATGGAAAAGAAGGGGGAAAAAAATAGGATGTGGAGGGGAACTGAAATGGAGGAGGTCACCTGAGCCAAGGGCTGCACATTCAGTCCTGACTGAGACAAGGGGAGCACCAGCTAAGAAGCTGGACTCAAATGTCAGCTTTGACTGCAGCATCTAATTTACAGTGTAGGTGTCGCCGTGCCTTTTGAGTAATCCATTTATGTTCTCTAGAGCTAACTACACACCTGTCTGTTTCTCTGTTGCACAGACGTGCATGGGCTTAATATTGTACCTGCAAGCTGCACCAAGAACCGAGCACTGGCCTGGCAACACATCTGTGCTGAGAGCACCCAGGTGATGGCTTTCAAAAAAGGAACAACTGATCTCTAAGGTCACAATAGATGGTCCAGGTGAGAATGGGATCCTATATATTGCAGGGCTGCGAAGGGCAGGGCCTGGGTGTCAGTGTGGTGGGCAGAGGGTGACCAAGGAAATACCAGCTGCTGATCAGCACAGGTCGATTGGAAGACTGCACTTAGTCTCACCTCGCAATTACCTCCAGGTACCAATTAACTCCTGCTTTGTTAAACAGTCTATTATTAGAGAGTGCTTGGAGGAGAGCCCCTGGGATGTGTCCCACTTCAACTGACAGCAGCAGCCCTGAAGTATTGATGAAGTTGCCCTAGTGCTGGCATCTTCACTGCCTGTTTCCAGGAGCAAGAGTGCATCTAGGAGACAAGCGTCCTACCTTGCTTTATGCTCAAATACATCTGGAAAAGTGGCACAGAAGCTGATGGTTCAAAGCTTTGGCTCACTAAACCTAATTAAGGGTTAAGCAGAGGGGAATTCGGCAGTGGTATTTTGTGAAGGACTAGGTATCGCTTCCTTGTCATGTGCAGTTAGCCAGCAGGTATGGGGAAGGTGATTTATTGTTTGCCTACTGGGGACACAAGGAATGAAAGCTGACTCTCTAGATTGATCCCCTTAAGACCTAACAGATAAATGGAGAAAAACAGTAGATGAGGAGCAGCTAGAGTGAGGCTAGATGCAGGAAGGAGAACAGACGAGAGGAGACAGCCTACCTGTAACCCAAAACACAGCTAAGGTGAACAATTAGTGCAACAAGGACTGACTGTAAAGAAGGGTTGGACTCACAGGTACTGCAGAGGGGAGGTCAGGGCATGCTTTAGTATACATTTTTCCCTTTTTTTAATCTGACACCCTTATGTGTTTATTTCAGCTTTAAGAAAATGGGGCTTACACAGTTCTCACAGAGATACCTTTCCTCAAAAGGAGGAGGTAATGGAGAGGAATTATTTCAGATTTGTAGCAAGGGAGGAGGGATATGATTATTTCAGATTTGCTGCAATAATCACGGCACAAAACAAAAGCAGAGATAGTCTGGCATGATAAGGGAGTAAGGCTTGTCCTGATAACTAGAGGACTTGAGTCAGCACCAAGAGATGCCCTCCCACAAGGACTTTATGAAGGCTGCGTGCTCAGCACACTCCCTGGAACTGCAGCATGCATCCATTTCCCTGCAAAAGCGTGTCCTTCTCTGTCAGCAAAAGGAGATGCTGGAGCTCTCAGCCGAGTACCGAATTTCCGGCAGCACAAAACAATTCCGCTTCCAGCTGCTGCTGCACGGAGAATTAATCAGGGCTGAAGAACTGGAGCAGAGCAAGCCCCACAGCTTCCGAGAGGGTGGTTGGTTGTCACCCTGGTTATCCGTCCCCAGCTGACATGACGCACAAGCTGCGCAGGGGAAGCATGAAGAGGTTGCTTGCTGCTGTCTCCAGCATGTTGAGTGAAAACACAGGGCAGGTTTTCATCCTTCTGATTTAGATAAGGGGGTGGGTGTAGGAGGGGAGCACAGCTCTTCTCCAACAGTGACCATAGATCAGCAGTGATAAGTTTGGTGCAGAATGACTTCTCTTCTTGGCTGGCTTTATTCTAGTGACAATTGTCTCTTTCTCCTTCCCCCTGCCTGTGCTCAGAGTTTCAACCAAGAGAAACAGAGCCATTCTAGGCTGCCAGGCCAAGAAGTGTGAATTAGAAACCAACCTCCCACAGAGTCATGAAGAGGGAAACACCAGAGTAATGCAGCATTACAGACAAATACTTCAATTTTCCCAAGTTTTAAAGCACTGGAAAGTCTAGGAGCTTAAAGTGGTTCAATTGGTCAAAAAATGTGGAAACTACTAGTCTAAATAATTTGATTCCCCCAAAGAACTTGCTCTGAGTGGTGTTCTTCATGCAAAGTAAGCTTCCCAAGGTGGAGGGGGTGAGGATGGGGGCAGGAGAAGAGAGCTGGAGAACACATCTATTACACGTGTTTGTTAGCAGACAAGCTTCTCGCTCTCGGAAGGGCAACAAATTATGAACTCAGGGATAAGCAAACCATGGAAAGTAGGTCTGTGACTGAAAATGCTCGAGTCCTATCCAGTGGCATTTTTGTTTTAACTGAAGCAGATGACCAGCCTGATGACAGTAGCCAGCAAGCGCTCTTTTTCTCTTTCATTGGACCTTGGCACTAGTGTGAATGCCACTACAGCTGCATCCTTTCTCCCACTAACGCAGGCAGGGGGGGCAAAAAGTACTCTGCCTTGTGCACAGCTAACTTGGGGGTACACCAAGATAGGGAAACATCTTGGGTTTTTTTCTAGCCCAAGGTGAACTTCTATGAGGAGTGGCTCCTCTCCCCCAGTCATTCAGAGCTGCAGGGAGAAGAGAGAGGAGGTGAAAGCCAGATTGCAGCTAACAGCTTTCCTCTCTTGTGCCAGTACAAGTTAGAGCAGTGAGGGAAGGCTACACCTGAATTCTGAGTTACTGCAGTGCAAGTAAGCCTAGGCTGGGCTGCTCTGCTTCCCCATCCTTACTGGACCTTTCTGCATCAGTACACTGGTGATAAATGAGCCAACTCTGTTACCATTGCACATCCCCCCATTCCTCCCCTTGTTTAATGGAAGTGCTGGAGAAAAGTTTGCCAGAGCCTCTCAAAGCTCCAGGAGTCCTTTCAGAAGGCTCAGACTCTGTTTGAGAAGCCAGACAGCACACAGCAGACTTGCGTCCTGGGGAGCAGGATGTCACTCCTGCTCAGAGCAAACAGGGTGACAGTCCCACAGATGGGAGACACGAGAGCAAGTTGCATGAGGGTGAGCCGAGCTGAACTGGGTTCTTCAGTGGAAATCTCCACAGAAGACCATGCACACACATGGTGCCCCTGCAGTCAGAACGGCTGTCCCACAGAGCAAGACAGGCAGAAGGGTGGTAAGGACAACAGGTGCTGTGGATGCACAGGGACAGATACATTTCTGACATATGCAGGAGGAGGGATGGTGGGGTGAGATGTCAGCTCGGACCAAGTGAAAATTGCTCAATCTGGAGCTCAACAAGGAGGAGAATGTGGTTAAACATCGTGCTGTTACCGAAAATCTCCAGAGAAACCAATGCTCCTGTGCCTTCTGGGCTATGGAAAAGGTGCCCAAGACAGGCCACATATGACAGAACTTTTGAAGCAGGACAGCAGAAGATTGCAAAGAGTCCTGCTTTGAGCCTAGGACAGGACAGATAAAGGCACAGAGACCAAACACCACTCTCCCATTACACAGGTAGGCTCAAACATAAGACTCTCGTTCAGCACCAACATCAATTTAATTCTTCCCTCTTCAGGACAGGAACAGGGCAGATGGCCCTGGGGCTACATCAGCAAAGCAGAAAGAGGGGTAGGGGACAACTGTGCTGAGAAATCCCAGCTAAACATGCAGGCAACAGAACCACTCTACTCGAGACAGCCCAGAGTGTGGCTCTTCTGAGTCACTGAGGCCCACTCAGCTGCCCAAAACTGCAACCCAAAGAACAGGTCCAGGAAAACAAACCCGAGTCTTCTTCCTGCTGTTCTGTCCAGTTCCTAAGAGGCAGCACGTTATTATGGCCCTATGCAGCCCCAAAAGTAGTGAAGGAAGCAAGTCCAAGTCTGTGAAACTACAGGGACAATGCAGCAGCTTTGGCTGTTGTGTTCAATACAGCATTGGAAACAACTGGAATGTCTCTGGCAACTCTCTGAAAGGGCAGAATGTTGGGTCCTTCCAATGTGTCCAGGATACCTGCAGGGAACAGAAAAAAGGGGGAGTGGCAAGAGTTAGTTCAGATACAGACAGCATGGTTCTTCCTGCTTTTCTTCCTGGCCAGGTAGTGCCTGATGGTGGCAGGGCTCAAGACTTGGAGGCAATATGAGGAGACATTTAGCCCCAAAAAATGAACAGCAGTGAACACCTCCATCCACAGGCCACAGGGTACAGATCAGTGCTTGTCCTTGGGACAGGGAAACTGTGTGTTCTCAAGAGAAACACAGATCCTTCCACTTTGAGGGTACCAGATCCAGTCCCCTGCCATTTTACTCGAATGGAGATACTGACAGGGATACTGCTCTGCTGAGGCAGCTTGTTAAAATCCTCTCCTGACCTCATCCCAGCACAGACCCGGCTCTTAGACCAATTCTTTGCTTTCATCCTGAGACACATTTGCAGACTCACATCAGGAGCTGCAGCTGGGGGTGCAACATGGAAGTTTTCTCACTGCAATGCAAACATGGCCCCTGCTTGGAAGGAAACACGTGTACCAATGCAACTGTCCTCCAGTTCCTGCCAGTGACCTCAGGACTGATAATCAGTCTTGGAGATCCTTGAAGGATAAAATATACTCAAACAATTTTCTATTTAAGCTGCTGAAAAGTTGCAGATCAGGGCTCAGAACCTTTGACATCAGAATGGATTGAGGGAAGAACAATATTTACATCTAAAAGGACTTGTAATGGTGTGCTGTAACCCCAAATGATGCAGATTTAGCTGCAATACACAAACAGATCTGGCTGCCTAAATTCAGAAAGGGGCTTGCTTTTTTAAAACAAACAAACAAACAGGCATCTGAGTATGTAAAGCCTGGTAAACACCAGTGACTGGGGAAGATGCAGCTCCTGCTATCAGTGTGGTAAAACAAGAGATTAAAAAAGGTGTTACACAAAGAAGGAAAAAGACTTGTGACACATCCAAAAGAGATCTGGACAGGCTGAACCGATGG
>NW_010223285.1:0-5518 GCF_000695765.1 Mesitornis unicolor | reverse complement strand
TCCCTAACGTTCTGTGATTCTGTGAACACCATAGCCCAACCTTTACTCTGTCTTCCCCACCTCCCCTGGTGGCACTGAACCTCATAAGCTGTTTTTTGTCCAGATCTCTTGGTATAGCCCTGCTGTGTAATTTCCCAGCTCTCTGTACATGTTCACAGCCATCCTATCTGGCTGAAGTCCATGACAGATAGGGCTGGATTCAGTCCAGCGGATCAGCAGCTTGACTTGCCATTAACACCACGCTTTTTCCAGGGTCTCAAGACACCAGCACCAGATCTTGGCTATAAATCTTTTGCTATAGAGCAGTCACCCTAGAAGGTGTTACAAAATTCTGCACCAGGTACATGGAGCACAGAATGGTTCTTTTTAACATTTACCTGTGATGTTCTACATTCCTGTTTATCCAAGAGCAAAATAGCACCGAGGAGTTTCTCATAGGACCCAAAGGGTATTGTACCATGTGTTTGACAGGTATGCTGCTACCCCTTGCTGTTTTTTTGTTAGTCAGTTGCCTCAATGGGTTTAAAAATATTTTAATTGATTCAAACACATTCACATCATTTCTGTAATGGTTTTTAATTGTGTAATTAGTGTAAAGACATATAATCATGTAATTAGGCTGTGTAATTACAATGTGTAATAATATTGTAGTGCTGTTATACACATCCTTTTTAAACACAGGCAAAAAAAGCATGTGTATAACTCCAAAACATAACTATGAGTCCCAGACTGTCTGTAAATATATTCTGACATATATTCCAGTTTTCCTTGTGTGATCATTGAAGTTTGAATACAGAAATAGATGCCATTGTAAGGGTGCTGGGGAGACAGAGTATTTTTGGAAATCAGCTCCATTAAATTGTGCTGTGCCAGCATGAAATGGTGGTGTTTGGGTGGTGCATGTCTAAATGCAGATGTTGAGGAAAGATGAGTGATTTTAGCTGAAGACATGATTATAAAGCACACTTAATTGTATGGATGCCCTCACTGCAAAGGACAACGGTTCTATTACCACGTGGCCTAACTCTCATTTTTTCACAGTGGAAATGGATGCTGACCTGACCCAGCTCTCTTGAGGGCAGGAAAAAAGCTCCCAGTGGCTTCAGCAGGGTAGGCTCACACTCTTTTCAAGGCTGACCTCGCTCCATGAAAGGCTTTAAGGTTCCTTGTACCTGTGGGAATTCGGTGCCTTATTCTGCTCCCCACTCTGCAATGGTAAAGTCAGCCTTAATTTCAGGGGTGTAAGGCACTTGGATTCACCTACTTTTCTGAGACAGGGCAATGTGTCTCAAAAAGAGTTTGCTGCTGTTAAGTTTAATGAACTCCCAAGTGGCTCAGCCAATCTGTTCCATGACAAAAAAAGTGTTTCTCAGTTCACAGAAGTGAACTACAATGGGATTAATTGCTAGTAATTACTGACTCGCTTTGAGGAGCTCAGGTGATATCTCCAATGTTCACCTACATTTTACTCATTTTAAGAAAGGAATGGTAAATCCCCAGATGAGACAGAAGTTGCAGGTTTGTGTATGAGACATCCTTCACCCCCAGCTACGGAAACAATAACATACCCGTCACTGGTTTTGTACAGAATTAATGAACAGTTTGCAAAATGCATCACATCCTTGGTAGCTGATGGACATGTTAATAACGCCTTGTTTAGATTTTTCCAAAGGCATGACCCAGTTTCATTCACACACTGGCACTGCAGTTAACTACAGTGAATACAGCATTTAATGCAAACAGGTGGCAATGGTGGAAGGTTTTTCTGCAGTTGCCTGAGTGAAAAACTCCTCCTAACGGGGTCTCAGATGAAATCTCACAGCTGGCTAATACCTGCTTTGCAATATGTACTGATCACGTCAGGATGCACCTGTCTTTCCAAAGTGTTTGAGATACATTTAAGGTCAGCAAGCAGCTGTGCCAACCTCGCAGCTTGTTGCCTCCAGGAGGAGGTTTGGGTATACCTCCCTCCTCTCCCCACTGAACCCACAGACCGTGTTATGCAGTAACAGTCTGGGTGCTGCTGGAGCTTACAGGACATTTCTGTGATCTGACCTGATCACTAACACAACACAAATGTATTCAATGGTTTTTTTCTCTGTGAGCTCCAACATGCAGCCCAGCAGCCATAAGGCAGGAAGATAGGGCCTGGGGAGGAATGCACCCGCTGGCAGAGGGTTGAGGTGGGGAAGGCAACTGGAACTCCTTCATTTGGTGGTGATGAGCTGTTGGATCAGCTCCTATAGAATGCAAATCATTAGCATTAGCATCCAGAGGAGCATCCAAAGCACCCTACTGTGCCACAACACGTTCATTTCTAGTCGAGACTATATATTCTAATGGACACTAAAAGTGTGTATACAAAAGATAAATAGACATGTGATCTAATATCCTTATTTTAATTCACTTACTAGAATAAAAATCTTACTTTTGTGGTTCTACAATGTTAGGAAAAAGCTGCTTTTCCTCTCCCCAGAGTGAAAATAATAGTGGTTCAGACAAAAAGCCACACTGCCACACATTGAAAATTATCTGTTTCTAACCAATTCATACTTTTTTGTTACTTAAGAAGATGTGGATGGAATGATACATATTATAATGCTCTTTCAGGCTTTTAAAGATTGAGTTTTCCAGTGCTACTAAAATGTTAGCCATGCAGACAGCCTGCAGTGAAATCTAGGTAAATACATTTGGAGGGAGTTCTATTAGTGAGGGATGTGTATCCATCTGCCCATGGAGCATGAGAACCCCCAGGAGTGCCTGGTGGCACCTCCTGATGCACAGGGCAGCATTTTGCTTAGCATTTGCATTTGCACATGCCTTAAAATGGTCAATTCACCTCTTCTATCACAGCAGCCTCATAATCATGGAATCTATATGATTATACAATCATATAAACTGAAGACAGAACTGAATTATTTGGCTAAAGTGCTCTGGGCTGTACTGAGGTGATGGGAGATGCTGGTGCACACCACCACATTGCAAACTCCATTTCTAACTGATCTGGGAGCAGAAACGGCTGCTCATGGAGAAACCGTTTCTTTGTGTGACAAACCGACCTCTCACCGTCTTGGACCAAACACCTGCTGGAAAATGGCATGGAAACAATTTTATATTCAACTGGGAGAGTGGGGAAAACTTCTCTGAGCATATGTTTTATTCTTTGCATGCAACTCTGTGATTTCTGCTGGTGATTTCTGTGGTAATGAGGTTTGATTTTCTCACGTTTGCTGTTTGCAGCTCAACCTGCTTTTTCTGCTTGTGCTATTCTGAGCAGCTACATCCTCTGCTCACTACTCTTATTTTTTCTGGGAGGATGGTTCCTAACTTCATGTGGTGTGTTTTCATTCTTCCTGATCAAATATCTGAAACTTTCAGAGAAAGCAGAAAAAAAAATAAAAATCAAAGATTTCTAACAAACACAGGGAAGTCACACAGAGAAAAACCTCTGCATAACTGGCAACTTTTTTTGGTGGGTCTTTCTCTTTCTTGGAATTTGCTGTGAGTTAGCTGATCACTGATACAGATGCTTGTAGCAGACAAAGGCTGAGATATCAAAGGAACTGCGTGAGTTTTTATTTGTATGTATTTTGGCAAACACTTCTTACTGCCGATCTCCAACAGCTCAGCCTGAGCAGCTGCTGCGGCAGCTGAAGTTTCTCATGGCAATCATTCAACGTGCACGGGTTCTTGCTGGACCCACTGGTTGATGAGACACAAGAGTTTTTTCCCTGTGCAGTACAGATTTGGGGGTTGCTGCTTGTGTAAACGAAAAAGCAAAAGCCCTGAGCTGACCGGAGCACAGAGGAGCCTGGCGTGGTATTAACGAGAGTGCGGCATTAATGAGAGCAGCACTCAGCCCTGGCTGGATCCTGCCTGGCATTGTGAGGAGCAGGTGTCACCTTGTCCCCCCCAGCACCGGTGTCCTCCCATCACATCCTGCCCTGCTTGCTGTATACAGACTCTCCTCGCCTCCTGACTTTGCTGGAGAAACACAGGTTGATCTGGGAGGTACAGCTGCACCATACAGACACACCACCTGCAACACCCTCTCTGAGCAACATCCTCTGAGCAGTATGGGATTTGTGCCATTCCCTCTTTGGCTCTCCCTTATGGCATTTGAACAGAACAGCACCTCCTTTCAGCTTCCTCAGTTTGACAAATGTTTCTTAAGAGTTACTTTTAGCAATTTTTTTTACAGTAATATGCACTTCTATCATATCTTCCTCATGAGGAACTCCAACCATTTCCGAAGTGTTAAAAATCCTTACAGAGGATGCTGAAATAATTCTGGATCCTTAGGGGAAACTGAGGCACAGAGCAGTTATGTGCTTGCCCAGAGTCATAGAGAATTGGAAATAGTCTTTCAACTGTCCACTCTTCTGCTTTGGCCGCAAGGTGAGGACTGATTTAGCCTCCTCCTGTTCTGCTTATGGGTGCTTTTGAGCAAAAATAGTGTTCATTTTGAATCCAGACAACTGTAGTTATTCCAGCATTGAATTACTTTTCCCTTTTCTGCACCTCACTGTGTTTCTCTTGATTGCAGAGGGCTAGGCAAGCTGTTGCCAAGGCAGACTGGGTAGTGATGCTGGGGGACACTTGATGTTCATCACAAAACCACACCACTCAGAGGACCCTGTGCAGCTGAAAGGGGGGATGCAGCTGTGACAGGGGTTTAATTCTCTGCTCAAGCTCATAAATCCTGCACGTCAACAGGGTTTCTTAGCTCAGCCAGTACTGCAATAATGCAGCTATGAGGATATGAAGACCTGAGCCAGGGTCTGCCCTGTGTCTGTGTGGGCTGCTGTGAGCTTTGGGGATCTGTGCACTGTGCTCTGTTAGGTGATACACACACAGCCAAAGACAAAAATACCTGAAATGCTCCTTCCCAGATGGGAACAGCATCTCAGCAACATCTGGAGGAGGGAAACGACATACAGAAATTGAAATGCAGAGACTAAACCAGCAGCTCAAAGCACATTCCCTTGGCACAAGGTGCTGTGCCGATATTAGCTGAATCCTAAACCCAGTATGGCTGTGTCAGCTCAATGCTGT
Organism: Mesitornis unicolor; assembly: GCF_000695765.1. NCBI lineage: Eukaryota > Metazoa > Chordata > Aves > Mesitornithiformes > Mesitornithidae > Mesitornis > Mesitornis unicolor. The sequence continues at coordinate 463 of NW_010223285.1, read as the reverse complement.
ACTGAGCCGTGTCGCCCCTGGGCTTGGTGCTGGTACAGAGCCACGCTGCTGCAGCTGCCTCCAGACCTGAACCAAGCAGCATCCTTCAAGGGCCAGCATCTCCAAACCCCACTGTGTTGCTGCAGTGCTGCCCCTATCTGCTTCCCTCCCAAGCTCAGGGAGGTGTGTGCATGGAAGAACTGCCACAGGCTAAGTTTAGATGTACCTAACACTCTCCTAAAACTGTCTCAGCATGCAAACTAACTGAATTAAGAAGATTTTTCCATTGAGTACCAACACCTTCGCATTCTGCCCATCATTTTTTTAGATGCTTTGAACTCGGAGTTATAATCTGACTCCAGATTAATTTCTAGGTTTAGTCAGCTGCACACAGGATAATGAGGTTTTTGTTTCAGAAGAAAACTCTCGTCACAGTTTTGTTAGCACAAAGATTAGCCAGAGAGTCGTGGTCAATGGGGCGCAG